>NC_086446.1:444284141-444579141 GCF_028390025.1 Pseudophryne corroboree
CCCACCGGGTCCTCGGTGAGGGGGCATCTTCTCACAGTCCAGCCTGTATCCCTGCGATACAATTTCTATTGCCCAGGGATCTAACAGGGAGTGAACCCACTTGTGGCTGAACTTACGAAGGCGTGTCCCCACCGGGGCCTAGCTCCGCCTGTGGAGCCCCAGCGACATGCGGTGGTTTTTGTAGAGGCCGGGGAGGACTTCTGTTCCTGGGGACTAGCTGTGTTGTACAGCTTCTTTCCTCTGCCCCCGGCTCTGACAAGAAAGGACGCACCTCAGACTTTCTTGTTTCTTTATTCGAAAAGCTGCATTTAATAATGTTGTGCTTTCCTAGGCTGTGCAGGAATATAAGGCAAAATATCAGAATTACCAGCTATAGCTGTGGAGACCAGGCCCGAGAACCTTTTTCCACACAATCCTCAGCCTTCCATATGCCTCTTAAGTCGGCATCATCTGTCCAATGTATATTCTACAGGACACGTCAAGCAGAAATCGACATAGCTTTTGTCTCTAGGACCCAGTATACTCATGTCCCTTTGGGCATGCTTTATAATTATATATCTATCACTTAAAACAGCATCTTAAAATATTTATATGCATACTAGGGTCTCAATCTCTGCTGATAAGGTACCTGTCCACGCTGCCACAGCGCTATAAACCCATGCCAACACAATCGCCGGTCTGGGTAGTATACTAGAATGTGCACACTATCTGCAGGATCCCTGAGAATAGCTAGTGCAAACAGGACACCCAAGGGGAAGATTCTCAACACATCCTGGCCCTAGTGGGGAAAGGATACAGCCTGAGAATTCTCTTGTGGGAAGCTGCCGTCTCTTGTCTGGAGATTCCCACTCTTTTTCCTCATGAGAGGAGGGAAATTTACCTCAGCATTCTTCCCCTTAACATGTGTACTCTCGTGTCAGGGACAGATGAGTCATCAGTGATATGCAAATCATCTTTTATTCCAATAATCATATATTGAATATCTTTTAGCCCTCTTGGCTGTAACTTTGCATTATCGTAGTCGACAGTGGAGTTAAACTCCGTGTCGATACTTTGTTATTTTGGATAGTGAGCATAGAGAGACTCTGAAGGACTCTGTGACATAGGGACAGACCAGGGTAGATTTCCTTTCTGTTCCCTAACCTTTTGTGCAATAATTTTACCTCAGCACTTACACATATCCAAACAGGTGTCGGCGTTGTTGACGGAGACACCCTCCCACACACTTATCCGCTCTATCACCTCCTTAGAGGAGCCTTTTACCTCAGACATGTCGACACACGCGTACCGACACACCACACACACAGGGGATGCTCTATTTGAAGACAGTTCCCCCACCAGGCCCTTTGGAGAGACAGAGAGAGAGTATGCCAGCACACACCACAGCGCTATATAATACAGGGATGTACACTATACTGAGTGATTTTTCCCCTATAGCAGCTTATATACACAGTTTTGCGCCTAAATTTATGTGCCCCCCCCCTCTCTTTTTTACCCTTTGTGTACCAGGATACTGCAGGGGAGAGCCTGGGGAGCTTCCTTCCAGCTGAGCTGTGAAGAGAAAATGGCGCCGGTGTGCTGAGGAAGAAGGCCCGGCCCCCTCAGCGGCGGGCTTCTGTCCTTTTATGTACTTTAATGGCGGGGGTTAATGCACATATACAGTTTATCAGACTGTATTATGTGCTTTTCGCCAAGTAAAGTAATCTAATTGCTGCCCAGGGCGCCCCCCCCCAGCGCCCTGCACCCATCAGTGACCGGAGTGTGTGGTGTGCTAAGGGAGCAATGGCGCACAGCTGCAGTGCTGTGCGCTACCTTAATGAAGACCGGAGTCTTCAGACGCCGATTTTCAACTTAAATTCGTTCTTCTGGCTCTGCAAGGGGGATGGCGGCGCGCAGGGCCGGTGCTAGGGTGTTCGGCGCCCCCCTGCAAACTATAAATTTGCGCCCTCCCATATTCCTTTGGCGCGCGCCAGGAAAAGGGGTGCAGTCTCACAAGGGGCATGGCAACACAATAGCATACCCATTTAAAATTACGCCAAAATGTAGCACAATCTTATTTATCTTATACGTAATGCCCCACCCGTAGTAGTAGCGTCCTTCTGCATAATGCCCCCCCAGTAGTATTAGCGTCCTTATACATAATGCCTCCCCAGTAGTAGTAGCATCCTTATACGTAATTCCCCCCAGTAGTAGTATCGTCCTTATACGTAATGCCTCCACCAGTAGTAGTAGCGTCCTTATACGTAGTGCACTCCAAGTAGTAGTAGCGTCCTTACACGTAATGGCTCCCCCAGTAGTAGTAGCATCCTTATACGTAATGCCCCCCAGTAGTAGTAGCGTCCTTATACGTAATGCCCCCCAGTAGTAGTAGCGTCCTTATACGTAGTGCACTCCAAGTAGTAGTAGCGTGCTTATACGTAATGCACTCCAAGTAGTAGTAGCATCCTTATACGTAATGCCCCCCAGTAGTAGTAGCGTCCTTATACGTAGTGCACTCCAAGTAGTAGTAGCGTGCTTATACGTAGTGCACCCCCAGTAGTAGTAGCGTTCTTATACGTAATGCCCCCCCCCCCAGTAGTAGTAGTAGCGTCCTTACACGTAATGGCTTCCCCAGTAGTAGTAACATCCTTATACATAATGCCCCCCAGTAGTAGTAACATCCTTATACATAATGCCCCCCAGTAGTAGTAGTAGCATCCTTACAAGTGATGCCCCCCCAGTAGTAGTAGCGTCGTTATACGTAATGCCCCCCCCAGTAGTAGTAGCGTCGTTATACGTAATGCCCCCCCAGTAGTAGTAGCGTCGTTATACATAATGCCCCCCAGTAGTAGTAGGGTCGTTATACATAATGCCCCCCCTGTAGTTGCGTCCTTATACGTAATGCCCCCCCAGTAGTAGTAGCGTCGTTATACGTAATGCCCCCCCTGTAGTTGTGTTCTTATACGTAATACCCCCCCTGTAGTAGCGTCCTTACACGTAATGCACCCCCTGTAGTAGCGTCGTTATACGTAATGCCCCCCCAGTAGTAGTAGCGTCGTTATACATAATGCCCCCCCAGTAGTAGTAGCGTCCTTACACGTAATGGCCCCCCCAGTAGTAGTAGCGTCCTTACATGTGATGCCCCCCCAGTAGTAGTAGCGTTGTTATACGTAATGCCCCCCCAGTAGTAGTAGCGTTGTTATACGTAATGCCCCCCCAGTAGTAGTAGCGTCGTTATACGTAATGCCCCCCTGTAGTGGCGTCCTTATACGTAATGCCGCCCCTGTAGTGGCGTCCTTATACGTAATGCCGCCCCTGTAGTAGTAGCGTCCTTATAAGTAATGCCCCCCCTGTAGTTGCGTCCTTACACGTAATGCACCCCCCCAGTAGTAGCGTCCATAAAGCACGTGCGCACACACAATTCACACAATTCACACATATACACACACACACACACACACACACACATTTCTCAGTCACCCTCCACTTACCAAAGACACTGTCTCCCTCAGTACAGCACTGCAGCAGCCTGGTCCGTGTAGCTCCGCCCCTTCTGTCCCGTTTAGCTCCGCCCATTCCGGTCCGTGTAGCTCCGCCCCCTCCTTTGATATGTACCGAGCCACTGACACACAGGTGAGGGGAGGAGTGAGGGGGGGAGTGGGGTTTTTTATGCTGCCAGCGCCGCACAGCCGCTGGCAGCAGCAGTGGGGTCAGGACGGCGCAGCAGGGAAGGGATGCAAAGCAGGGTGAGCGCCTCTCTCTCCCAGCGCCTCCCTGCACTGCATCCCTTCGCTGAGCGGGTAGCGCCGGGCCTGGCGGCGCGGCTCCGGGACCGGACGACTGAGGACTGGGCCTGTGTTCGATCTCTCTGGAGCTAATGGTGTCCAGTAGCCTTAGAAGCCCAAGCTAGCTGCAAGCAGGTACGTTCGCTTCTCTCCCCTCAGTCCCACGTAGCAGTGAGTCTGTTGCCAGCAGATCTCACTGAAAATAAAAAACCTAACAAATACTTTCTTTTCTAGGAAGCGCAGGAGAGCCCCTAGGGTGCATCCAGCTCTGGCCGGGCACAGATACTAACTGAGGTCTGGAGGAGGGGCATAGAGGGAGGAGCCAGTGCACACCAGATATAGTACCTAATCTTTCTTTTAAGAGTGCCCAGTCTCCTGCGGAGCCCGTCTATACCCCATGGTCCTTACGGAGTACCCAGCATCAAATAGGACGTCAGAGAAACAGGGATTTACACTATTACAGAAAGTGATTTTCCCTATAGCAGCTATACAATACAGTTTTGCGCCTAAATTTAGTGCCCCCCCTCTCTTTTTTACCCTTTGAGCCTGGAAACTGCAGGGGAGAGCCTGGGGAGCTGTCTTCCAGCGGAGCTGTGAAGAGGAAATGGCGCCAGTGTGCTGAGGGAGATAGCCCCGCCCCCTTCTCGGCGGGCTTATCCCGCTCTTTTATTAATATTATGGCTGGGGATTTTTGCACATATATAGTTTATTAGACTATATTATGTGCTTTTTGCCAATTTAAGGTACTCTAATTGCAGCCCAGGGCGCCCCCCCCAGCGCCCTGCACCCATCAGTGACCGGAGTATGTGGTGTGCATAGGGAGCAATGGCGCACAGCTGCAGTGCTGTGCGCTACCTTAATGAAGACCGGAGTCTTCAGCCGCCGATTTCCAGGACGTTCTTCTTGCTTCTGGCTCTGCAAGGGGGACGGCGGCGCGGCTCCGGGACCGGCCGACCGAGGCTGGGCCTGTGTTCGATCCCTCTGGAGCTAATGGTGTCCAGTAGCCTAGAAGCCCAAGCTAGCTGCAAGCAGGTAGGTTCGCTTCTCTCCCCTAAGTCCCTCGTAGCAGTGAGTCTGTTGCCAGCAGATCTCACTGAAAATAAAAAACCTAACAAATACTTTCTTTACTAGAAGCTCAGGAGAGCCCCTAGTGTGCAACCAGCTCGAGCCGGGCACAGATTCTAACTGAGGTCTGGAGGAGGGGCATAGAGGGAGGAGCCAGTGCACACCAGATAGTACCTAATCTTTCTTTTAGAGTGCCCAGTCTCCTGCAGAGCCCGTCTATTCCCCATGGTCCTTACGGAGTACCCAGCATCCACTAGGACGTCAGAGAAATATATGTGGTTTTGATCGATTTGCATGAAAAGATGATAACTGGCTAAAAATTGACCCATTTAGGTCAATGGCCATCCCTACAGCAGCGGCAACAATGGCAATTAATCCCTGACAAAAAGACCAGGTCCCTGGGTTATACAGATTACCCTGTATGGCACCAACAATGCTACAAGTACCACTGAGTATCTCTTAGTACCCCTGGCCAGTGCGCACCAAGGTAAAAGACACGGAAATGTGGTCACTTACTATAATATTAAATGTAGTGTATTCTTTTATAATAAAAAAGTGACCCCTTTCTGAGAATGTGAGCCACGTTTCTTAGTATTTCTGTGCACATATGCCATGCCCCTTTTTAAAGCATGCGCCACCATGAAATCTCTGGCATGTGTAGATTCATCTAGAGTTGCCAAATGCAAAAAGTTGGGATGTATTTTATAAAATTGACTGTGTTTCACCCAAATGTAGGCATTTCAATATGGATTGGGAGGTGGGCTCACAGACCCTCCAACATGACCCGCCCCACTAGGTACAAAATGCTCTGTTTCTGGACTTCCCTCTTAATTTATGATTTCCATCACCTGTGTTGAACTAGTTAAATGATAAGAAACTGTTTCTTCACAGGTGATGGCAATAATAAATTAAGAGGGAAGTCCAGAAACAGAGCATTTTGTACCTAGTGGGGCGGGTCATGTTGGAGGGTCTGGGCTCATATTATCCAATTTCACAAGTCTATTGCCCTTATTTATCAATGAGTGATGAATTGCACCAGCCAATCAACTCCTAACTTCCATGTCACAGGCTGGGTTTGAAAAATTAGTTAGGAACGGATTGGCTGGTGAAATTTATCACTTACATTAGGGCATAAATGTTGATGAGTATTGCATAATAAATTACAGTATTTGTAAGTACATAATACGGGCTGATTCATTTTTTAATTCACTGCACCGCGCTCAGGTGTAATGCTGCATACAGCACAGCATCAGCAACTTTCACTTTTAATTCGACGTCATCAGCAGCCATTAGGTGCCGAAGAAGTGCTGTCCGCAGACAAGATGGCGGCAGGGAGACCGGTCACGTGGTCCACGCGGCCCAATCAGCGGGTGTAACCTTAGAAACCAGGGAAGGAAGGAGGGAGGGGGCGGCTCTCGTCGTAAAGCGAAGCCGCGTGAAGAGCTGTACTAGTGTACACAGAAGCTTGTGCCTGACCGCTTTGTGTCCGGGAAGGGTCAGTATCGCTGGGGGAGAAAGACTCGGCTCCGGCTTATAGAAGAGGATTCAGCGTGTTCAGGTGAGTGCCGGGCCCGCCTTACAGTATATGAGTGAGCGTGCGTTGGTAGCGTACACACGCACGCCGTCTCTCGCACAGTGCCGCCGCCAGCAGGCCACAGGCCCGCCGCGTCCTTCACCACAGTCGCCTGTATTTACAGTGTGATAAATGTAAATGGCGGTCAGGTCACCCACCCTGTATGCTGGGTATGGCTGTGGCTACATTCATATTCGGGAGTACCCTCATATTTCCCCTCCCTTTGGGTTCCCCTTCTGCCTCCCGCCATCTCACACTCCCTCCCTATACCGCCTCTCTCACGTGTATTCCCTGCACACGCGGGAGCCCCCGCGGTTACTCGGTCTCCTATGTTATACACTTACTATTGTTCTTCCTCGTGCAGACACTGTAGGGTTACGCCGCGCTGGCCTGTACCTACCATTTGTTTTATTTCATGATCAGATACTTTGGGTGCACCTCTAAATAAGATCTTTTACATACTAGAACTTGTATGTGTTGGTTTTTTTTTTTTTTTTTTTGCAAATGCAGTTTAGTGCTTCATGATTTACTAACTTGGTTTACAGTCTATGCTTAGCAGGACTTGTATTACTTGTGCAACACATTATTCAGTGTATCTTGAGTGAACTACAGCAGGGTAAAGAAATTAACTTTGCCTATCCTCTTAAAACAATTATATTGAAATGAAGAACTTTAGTACAAGTGCTTTATTTTAGGGGTGCTAAATATATGCACGTTGCACACTCATCCATTATGAAAAGTCAGTCAAACATGTAAAGCTTCTTGTACACTAGAAGGATTGTTAAAAATTAACACTGTAAAGACACGCCTCTTGTTCCATGTGATTACAAAAAATAATTAATTACATATATCATTCAGTTTTTACCTATGCTACTGAACTTATTTAAATTAAATTGCTGTCTCAAACATCCAACCCCCTCCCCTCTGAGTTCTCCAATTGTCGTTCCATGCAAACTGCTTCAAAAAGGGAAGCATCCTGTGGGTCCCTAATTTATGCTGTTATAAGTCTTCTTATTTTCTCTTGCATTTATAGGGGGATACTGGAGAATGCTTATTACAGTGGTGTATAGATGGGTCCGCTGGTGCACTGTAAGAAATCTTCAACTGACTGCTGGCTCCTCCCCTCTATGCCCCCTCCCACAGCTCAGTTTAGAAAAATGTGCACTCGAAGCCACTCGCATCTCTGGAGGGCTCCATAGTTTTTCTTCGTATTTATTTTAAATTGTATTATTTTCAGACAGGGTAGCTGGCAACAGGTATGGGTTGTTGGGTCGACTCAACTTAGGTTGACAGTCATTAGGTCGACCACTGAAGGTTGACATGCATTAGGTCGACAGGTGAAAAGGTCGACATGAGTTTTTGTACTGTTTTTGGTGTCGTTTTCTTCGTAAAGTCACGGGGAACCCCAGTTAGTGCACAGTGTCCCATCGCATGGCTCACCATGCTTCGGGCAAGGTGCCTCCCTCCACTACTGCTTCGCTCAGCACAGGTTACCGTTCCAGTCGTAATCCGTGTGGATCGTCAAGTATGGAAAAATCAAAAAATGTGAGAAACTCATGTTGACCTTTTGACCTGTCGACCTAATGACTGTCAACCTAAGCTGTGTCAACCGAACAACTGTATCCCCTGGCAACTACCTGTCTTCAATGAGAGAGGTTTCCAAGATACTTCTCGAGGCAGAAAGAGATGCCACGGCCATCTTTATACCGGTAGAACGGTAAAGTGGATTCCAGCAGACACAATCTACACCCAAAAGAGTGAGGTCTTCATCCACAGGTCTTCCAACAGATAGTATATCGGTGGGGATGCTCATAGGTAGACCTGATGGCTTCTCGGAACAACAAGAGGCTTCAGAGTTATTGTTCAAGAACAAGAAATCCACAGGCGACAGCAGTGGATGCGCTAATGATGCCTTGGAATTAGCAAACCGTATATCTTTTCCCTCCATTTCCTTTACGAGACTAGGAGTGAGTTCAGGCAAATCTAATTGCCCCAGACTGGCCACGCAGAGTTTGGTACGCAGATCTCATTTTTACCTATTGGTAGATGAACCCTGGCCTCTGATGCCCGGGAAGATCTTCCTTACTAAGGCCCGTTAGTCTATCCTGACTTACACCAGCTATGTTTAATGGCGTGGACGTTGAAAAGGCAAATTCTAGCCAGGAAGGGCTTTCCAGGTGCGGTAATGCTAACTATGCTTCAAATCAGAAAGGCAGTCACTTCACGACATTCCCATCGAATATGAAAGCGGTATGTCTCCTGGTGTGAAGGACGATAATACAGGTTGAGTCTCCCATATCCAAAATGCTTGGGACCAGAGGTATTTTGGATATCGGATTATTCCGTATTTTGGAATAATTGCATACCATAATGAGATATCATGGTGATAGGACCTAAATCTAGGCACAGAATGCATTTATGTTACATATACAGCTTATACACACAGCCTGAAGGTCATTTTAGACAATATTCTTAACAACTTTGTGCATTAAACAAAGTGTGTGTACATTCACACAAATCATATATGTTTGATATACACCTTTTACACACAGCCTGAAGGTCATTAAATACAATATTTTTAATAACTTTGTGTATTAAACAAAGTTTGTGTACAATGAGCCATGAGAAAACAAAGATTTCATTGTCTCACTCTCACTCAAAAAATTCCGTATTTCGGAATATTCCGTATTTCGGAATATTTGGATATGGGATACTCAACCTGTATCCATCAGTGGATTTCAAACTGGGTCGCCTTTTATGCCTCCTACAGTCAGGAGTGAATGTGGGCCTAAGTTTTGCTCACTAAATGGTCAGATTTCAGCTTTATCAATCCTTTCCCGGAAACATGCTGCCATAGGTTCAGACATTCCTCAAAGGTGTGCTTCACATATTACCACCTTTTGTACCACCTCAGACACCTTGGGATCTAAACCTGGTTTTAGATTTCCTGAAATCTCCTTGGTTTGAACCACTACAAACTGTAGAAGAAAGATATCTTACGTGGAAGACACTAATGCTGTTAGTCTTGGATTCAGCTAGCAGTCTCTCAGAGTTAGGAGCATTGTCGGCCAAGAGTCCCTACCTTCTGTTTCACGTTGACCGTGCACAGCTCAGAACTCAGCAGAAGTTCTTGCTGAAGGTTATCTCAGCTTTTAATATCAACAACCGATAGTGGTTCTGGTCATTAATGATGTCTTGGCTACTCCAAGATGACTGGATGTAGTATGAACACTGAAGATCTGTCCGAAGAACTGCTCGTATCGGAATGTCAGATTCTCTTCTCATTTATACGATGCCAACCAGATAGGTTGCCCAGTTTCAAGGCCATTGGGTCATACTCGCTCTCCAACAGGCTTATTTGTCAGCAGGTTTGCCTCTGCCACATTCCATTACAGCCCACTCTTCAAGTTCGGTGGGCTCCTCTTGGGAGTTTCGGCATTACACCTATGCCGAGCAGCCAACTGGTCGGGAACAAACATGTTGTCAAATTCAATTGGTTTTATACCCTGGCGCTGAGGACAGTCAGCATTGTCGTTCAGTATTTCAGGCGTCTCCGCACACTCCCGCCCGTTAAGGGAGCTCTGGGATGTCCCCATTGAAATGAGCATTCCCCAGTATCCCCTATGGATGCAAGAGAAAATGGGATTTTGGTACCTACCGGTAAATCCTTTTCACGTAGTCCATAGGGGATACTGGGCAGCCACCGCTGTGCTTCGTAAACTTTCCTGCAAAAAGTTAAGTTCTAGTGTTACAGATTTGCTATCAGTTTCTGTAGTGTTCATTCTAGGATTTTTTTAGGGCAGGGTGCTGATCATTGAGGAGGGCACATTTTAATTTTGAAGGGCACATTTTTGATGTGACTCTTTGCGCACAAAGCATAGCGCATGTGTGTGTGTGTATATATATGTGTATATATATATATATATATATATATATATAATATGACACCCATGTAACACCCAACATCCGTACTGAGAAAATTACTATTTCTCTAACATCCTAGTGGATGCTGGGGACTCCGTAAGGACCATGGGGAATAGACGGGCTCCGCAGGAGACTGGGCACTCTAAAGAGAGATTCAGTACTATCTGGTGTGCACTGGCTCCTCACTCTATGCCCCTCCTCCAGATCTCAGCTAGAATCTGTGCCCGGCCAGAGCTGGGTGCTCCTAGTGGGCTCTCCTGAGCTTGCTAGAAAAGAAAGTATTTTGTCAGGTTTTTTATTTTCAGAGAGCTTCTGCTGGCAACAGACTCTCTGCTACGAGGGACTGAGGGGAGAGAAGCAAACCTACTCACGGCAGCTAGGTAGCGCTTCTTAGGCTACTGGACACCATTAGCTCCAGAGGGTTCGAACACAGGTACCTAACCTTGATCGTCCGTTCCCGGAGCCGCGCCGCCGTCCCCCTCGCAGAGCCAGAAGCAGCAGAAGCATGAAGACATCGAAGTCGGCGGCTGAAGACTCCTGTCTTCACTTAAGGTAGCGCACAGCACTTCAGCTGTGCGCCATTGCTCCCACAGCACACCGCACACTCCGGTCACTGTAGGGTGCAGGACGCGGGGGGGGGGGGGGGGGAGGCGCGCCCTGGGCAGCAATTAATTACCTTTTTGGCAAAAATAGACATATATACAGTTTGGGACTGTATATATGCCCGAGCCCCCGCCATTTTTTACACATTAAAGCGGGACAGAAGGCCGCCACTGAGGGGGCGGGGCCTTCTTCCTCAGCACACCAGCGCCATTTTCTCTTCACAGCTCCGCTGGAAGGACGCTCCCCAGGCTCTCCCCTGCAGTATACAGGTGCAATAGAGAGTAAAAAGAGAGGGGGGGCACATACATTTAGGCGCAGAGATATATTAAACAGCAGCTACGGGGTAAACAGTAAGGTACAGTGTAATCCCTGGGTTATATAGCGCTGGGGTGTGTGCTGGCATACTCTCTCTCTGTCTCCCCAAAAGCCTTTGTGGGGTCCTGTCCTCAGTCAGAGCATTCCCTGTGTGTGTGCTGTGTGTCGGTACGCCTGTATCGATATGTTTGATGAGGAAGGATACGTGGAGGCAGAACAAGGGCAGCTGAGTGTGGTGTCGCCGCCGACGGTGCCGACACCTGATTGGATGGGTATGTGGAAGGTGTTAAATGATAATGTAAACTCCTTGCATAACAGATTGGATAAAACTGTAACCTTGGGACAGTCAGGGTCTCAACCCATGCCTGATCCTACAGCGCAGAGGCCGTCAGGGTCTCAAAAGCGCACACTATCCCAGATAGTTGACACAGATGTCGACACGGAATCTGACTCCAGTGTCGATGACGATGAGGCAAAGTTGCAGCCTAAAATGACTAAAGCCATCCGCTACATGATTGTAGCAATGAAGGATGTATTGCACATTTCTGAGGAAAATCCTGTCCCTGACAAGAGGATTTATATGTATGGGGAGAAAAAGCATGAAGTGACTTTTCCCCCTTCACATGAATTAAATGAATTATGTGAAAAAGCGTGGGATTCCCCTGACAGGAAGGTGATAATTTCCAAGAGATTACTTATGGCGTATCCTTTCCCGCCAACTGACAGGTTACGCTGGGAATCCTCCCCTAGGGTAGACAAGGCGTTGACACGCTTGTCTAAGAAGGTGGCCCTGCCGTCTCGGGATACGGCCGCCCTAAAGGATCCTGCGGGTAGAAAGCAGGAAGCTATCCTGAAGTCTGTTTATACACATTCTGGCACACTGCTGAGGCCAGCAATTGCTTCGGCCTGGATGTGTAGTGCGGTAGCTGCATGGACGGATACTCTGTCTGAGGAGATAGATACCCTGGACAGGGACACTGTTCTACTGACCCTGGCACATATCAAGGACGCGGTCCTATATATGCGGGATGCCCAGAGGGACATTTGCCTGCTGGGCTCTAGAGTAAACGCAATGTACATTTCTGCCAGAAAGGTCTTATGGACTCGGCAATGGACAGGGGATACCGACTCTAAAAAACACATGGAGGTTTTACCTTTATACGGGTGAGGAACTGTTTGGGGACGGTCTCTCGGACCTAGTTTCCACAGCTACGGCTGGGAAGTCAAATTTCTTGCCTTATGTCCCTCCACAGCCTAAGAAAGCACCGTATTACCAAATGCAGTCCTTTCGTTCTCAGAAGAGTAAGAAGGTCAGAGGTGCGTCCTTTCTTGCCAGAGGCAGGGGTAGAGGAAAAAAGCTGCACCATGCAGCTAGTTCCCAGGAGCAAAAGTCTACCCCGGCTTCCACTAAATCCACCGCATGACGCTAAGGCTCCACAGGCGGAGCCAGGAGCTGTGGGGGCGCGTCTCCGACATTTCAGCCACCAGTGGGTTCGCTCACAGGTGGATCCTTGGGCTATACAAATTGTGTCTCAGGGATACAAGCTGGAATTCGAGGTGACGCCCCCTCACCGTTACCTAAAATCGGCCTTACCAACTTACCATGGAAAGGGAGATAGTGTTGGCGGCAATTCACAAACTTTTACTCCAGCAGGTGGTGGTAGAGGTTTCCCCCCCCCCCCCCCCCCCCCCCCCTACCCCCTTCAACGGGGAAGGGGCTACTATTCCACTATGTTTGTGGTACCGAAACCGGACAGTTCGGTCAGACCCATTTTAAATTTAAAATCCCTGAACATTTATCTGAAGAAATTAAAGTTCAAAATGGAATCGCTCAGAGCGGTCATTGCAAGCCTGGAAGAGGGGGATTTTATGGTGTCTCTGGACATCAAGGATGCTTACTTGCATGTCCCCATTTATCCGCCTCATCAGGAGTACCTCAGGTTTGTGGTACGGGACTGTCATTACCAATTCCAGACGTTGCCGTTTGGCCTGTCCACGGCACCGAGAGTTTTTACCAAGGTGATGGCGGAAATGATGGTGCTCCTTCGGAAGCAAGGGGTTACAATTATCCCATACTTGGACGATCTCCTCATAAAGGCGAGGTCCAGGGAGCAGTTGCTGATCAGCGTAGCACACTCTCAGGAAGTGTTGCGTCAGCACGGCTGGATTCTGAACATTCCAAAGTCGCAGCTGATTCCTGCGACGCGTCTGCCCTTCCTGGGCATGATTCTGGACACAGACCAGAAGAAGGTGTTTCTCCCGGAGGAGAAGGCTCAGGAGCTTGTGACTCTGGTCAGAGACCTCCTAAAGCTAAAACAGGTGTCGGTGCATCACTGCACACGAGTCCTGGGAAAGATGGTGGCGTCATACGAAGCCATTCCCTTCGGCAGGATACATGCGAGGATCTTTCAGTGGGATCTGCTGGACAAGTGGTCCGGATCGCATCTTCAGATGCATCGGATGATCACCCTGTCCCCCAGGGCCAGGGTGTCTCTTCTGTGGTGGCTACAAGGTGCTCACCTCCTCGAGGGCTGCAGATTCGGCATACAGGACTGGGTCCTGGTGACCACGGATGCAAGCCTCCGAGGGTGGGGGGCAGTCACTCAAGGAAGAAACTTCCAAGGGCTGTGGTCAAGTCAGGAGACTTGTCTGCACATAAATATCCTGGAGCTACGGGCCATATACAACGCCCTGAGTCAAGCTGAGCCTCTGCTTCGAGACCAACCAGTGCTGATTCAGTCAGACAACATCACGGCAGTCGCTCATGTGAACCGCCAGGGCGGCACAAGAAGCAGAGTGGCAATGGCGGAAGCCACCAGGATTCTTCGTTGGGCGGAGAATCACGTGCAAGCACTGTCAGCAGTGTTCATTCCGGGAGTTGACAACTGGGAAGCAGACTTCCTCAGCAGACACGACCTCCACCCGGGAGAGTGGGGACTTCATCAAGAAGTTTTCACGCAGATTGTAAATCGATGGGGACTGCCACAGGTGGACATGATGGCGTCCCGCCTCAACAAAAAATTAAGAGGTATTGCGCCAGGTCAAGGGACCCTCAGGCGATAGCTGTGGACGCACTGGTGACACCATGGGTATTCCAGTCGGTCTATGTGTTTCCTCCTCTTCCTCTCATACCCAGGGTACTGAGAATCGTAAGAAAAAGAGTGAGAACAATACTCATTGTTCCGGATTGGCCAAGAAGGACTTGGTACCCGGAACTGCAAGAAATGCTCACAGAGGACCCATGGCCTCTGCCTCTCAGACAGGACCTGTTGCAACAGGGGCCCTGTCTGTTCCAGGACTTACCGCGGCTGCGTTTGATGGCATGGCGGTTGAACGCCGGATCCTAGCAGAAAAGGGCATTCCGGATGCAGTTATTCCTACGCTGATAAAGGCTAGGAAGGACGTGACCGCAAAACATTATCACCGTATATGGCGAAAATATGTTGCTTGGTGTGAGGCCAGGAAGGCCCCTACAGAGGAATTCCAGCTGGGTCGATTCCTGCACTTCCTACAGTCGGGTGTGACTATGGGCCTGAAATTAGGGTCCATAAAGGTCCAGATTTCGGCCCTATCCATTTTCTTTCAAAAAGAACTGGCTTCACTGCCTGAGGTTCAGACGTTTGTTAAGGGAGTGCTGCATATTCAGCCTCCTTTTGTGCCACCAGTGGCACCTTGGGATCTTAACGTGGTCTTGGGTTTCCTGAAATCCCACTGGTTTGAGCCACTTAAGACAGTGGAGCTAAAGTATCTCACGTGGAAAGTGGTCATGCTGTTGGCCTTAGCCTCAGCTAGGCGTGTGTCAGAATTGGCGGCTTTGTCATGTAAAAGCCCCTATCTGATCTTCCATATGGATAGGGCAGAATTGCGGACTCGTCCGCAGTTTCTGCCAAAGGTGGTGTCATCTTTTCATTTGAACCAACCCATTGTGGTGCCTGCGGCTACTCGTGACTTGGAGGATTCCAAGTTGCTTGATGTAGTCAGGGCTTTGAAGATCTATGTTGCCAGGACGGCTGGAGTCAGGATAACTGACTCGCTGTTTATCCTGTATGCATCCAACAAGCTGGGTGCTCCTGCTTCAAAGCAAACCATTGCTCGCTGGATTTGTAACACGATTCAGCAGTCTCATTCTGCGGCTGGATTGCCGCATCCAAAATCAGTGAAAGCCCATTCCACAAGGAAGGTGGGCTCTTCTTGGGCGGCTGCCCGAGGGGTCTCGGCATTACAGCTTTGCCGAGCTGCTACTTGGTCGGTTTCAAACACATTTGCAAAATTCTAAAAGTTTGATACCCTGGCTGAGGAGGACCTGGTGTTTGCCCATTCGGTGCTGCAGAGTCATCCGCACTCTCCCGCCCGTTTGGGAGCTTTGGTATAATCCCCATGGTCCTTACGGAGTCCCCAGCATCCACTAGGACGTTAGAGAAAATAAGAATTTACTCACCGGTAATTCTATTTCTCGTAGTCCGTAGTGGATGCTGGGCGCCCGTCCCAAGTGCGGACTTTCTGCAATACGTGTATATAGTTATTGCTTAACAAAGGGTTATGGTTATGTAGCATCGGTTGAGTGATGCTCAGTTGTTGTTCATACTGTTAACTGGGTAAGTTTATCACAAGTTGTACAGTGTGATTGGTGTGGCTGGTATGAGTCTTACCCTGGATTCCAAAATCCTTTCCTTGTTATGTCAGCTCTTCCGGGCACAGTTTCCTTAACTGAGGTCTGGAGGAGGGGCATAGAGGGAGGAGCCAGTGCACACCAGATAGTACTGAATCTTTCTTTAGAGTGCCCAGTCTCCTGTGGAGCCCGTCTATTCCCCATGGTCCTTAGGGAGTCCCCAGCATCCACTACGGACTACGAGAAATAGAATTACCGGTGAGTAAATTCTTATTTTCTCCAGTCTCCTTGAAAGAATGGCTATAGTATATACACATAATAAGTAGATAATAATGTCTCCTCCACTGATGAAGTAGTTATAATCCCTAAGTGTTATAAAACAGAAAAGTTAAGTAGAGGGTTAAAATATACAGTATAGGTACAAAATAAGTCTGTTCTTCTACTAAGGAAATAGTGTAAGCAGTACATGCTCACTGCTTACCCTGTTCTTTCCCTCTATATCAGAGTGCTGTTATGCAGGCAGCCACAGCAGTGATGCCATTTACAGTGCCTCAATCTGCCATCCAGTTCATTAAGGATAGAAATTGTTTCCAGTTTCAGAGGTGGGTAAGGAGTAAACAACTACATTGTAACATGCACTCTGTTGCATTCTGTATACAAGGGGGCGATTTATGATCCTTCAGGGTGCACTGAAAAAGGGCAGGGTGCTTTTTCACATTTCAAAAATGGGCAGGGTGCAGCACCCTGCTGAAACAGCCTAGAAGGAACACTATTTCTGGTTTTTGGATCAGCTTTTTGCTGGCCCTTTTAATTATTCTTGTTGTGCTTATGTTCTTATTATTCTGTTTCTCCCTCCACTCAAAGTATGTTCCGACTCCGTGCCTGCGGGCACTTTTTCTGGACTGAGCTGTGGGAGGGGGCATAGAGGGGGGAGCCAGCACAGTCAGTTGATTTGTTATGCACCGGCTCCAGCGGACCCATCTATACCTCATTGTAATAAGCATTCCCCAGTATCCCCTATGGACTACGAGAAAAGGAGTTACTGGTAGGTACCAAAATCCCATTTTTCTTTGCAAAGCAATGTTTGGCTGCATTTCAAATTAATGTAGAAGGGTCCATCCTGCAGATAATGGAACCTCCAAAATACATAGGGTTATATTCAATTGCAGTCGAAAACTGCCGTCTGTCGAAAAGACGGCAGTTTTCGACTTTTTAAGGTCGAATCCTGATTTGACCTATTCAGAGCTTTTCGATAAGTTGAGGCATTCGACTTTTCGAAAAGCACGTGGATCGGCGGAATAGCTGCCGATCCACGTGTTGATGTCGAAAACGGGGCCAAATCCGACAGGTTTTGTCCCCCTTTTCGACTATCTCAATCCGACATCAAAATGTCGGAATGAGACGGGGGGGACAGCCGGCGGGCATACAGGAGATCAGCGCTACGATCAGCGCTGCAGCTGGATGTCACTCACCCTCACGGCAGCTTCCACCTGGCTCCAGCACGCTGTTGGAGCTGGGTGGAAGCTGCCGTGAAGTCTGGAGGCTGAGTGACATACTTGAAAAAGTCGAATTAAGATGGGTATTGATAGGGTTGTCAGATCCATTCCGACAAATACATGTCGGAATGGATCCGACTTTAATTGAATATACCCCACAGTGGGTAGCTTATAGTGGGTTCGACCTCTACTTAAAAAAGCTTGGACAAATATAAAATGTGCAAAAGTGATGAATTGAAAAAAATTTTTTTTATTGATGGATACAGCAAAAATGTCTTGCCTAATGTCACAAATCTGGCCGCCTTAAGATACAGCAGTCTGAAGCAGCTGGTCGTGAACCGTGAGCATTTCGGTCATTTACTGATAAGAACACCATTTCTCTGCCACCATGATGCAATAAATATGGAGTCATTCCATTCGCCGAACAAATTAGTAATATTTCACACTGAATCACAGAGAATATGCTAGATAAAATTTAATAATCCGAGAAGTCTTACGGCTTAAAAGGAAACTGCAGTAAGTTAAGGCAGTCACAGCCTGCTTCCGAGTAGTACCGAGCTTTATGTCCTACATTTCAGAACCAATGTCTATAGAGATGGATGCTGCACTAGGAATGGGATTTGTATGATGATATTTGAGCCATTGATGGCTTGGTGCTGCGCCTATGCCCATATGCACAGAAAATGTGCAACTTCAGTTAAATCCCTTGCATTTAAAACTTCTTTCTCAGCATGCCATACGTGGGACTCGAACTCTCAACTTCTCATTCTTCAGACACTTGCTATTTGCCTATTAATACAGGTTGAGTCTCCCTTATCCAAAATGCTTGGGACCAGAGGCATTTTGGATATCGGATTTTTCCGTATTTTGGAATAATTGCATACCACAATGAGATCACGGCGATGGGATCCAAGTCTAAGCACAGAATGCATTTATGTTTCATATACACCTTATACACACAGCCTGAAGGTCATTTTAGCCATTATTTTTAATAACTTTGTGCATTAAACAAAGTGTGTCTACATTCACACAATTCATTTATGTTTCATATACACCTTATACACACAGCCTGGAGGTCATTTAATACAATATTTTTAATAACTCTGTCTATTAAACAAAGTTTGTGTACATTGAGCCATCAGAAAACAAAGTTTCACTGTCTCACTCTCCGTCAAAAAAAATCCGTATTTCGTAATATTCCGTATTTCGGAATATATGGATATGGGATACTCAACCTGTATTAACAATGTCAATGTCTAATGGCTCACGCGTAGGAAGGTATATGTGACGTCATATTTTGTGTTCAGATCACTTGCTTGGGGTGTTAAGTAAGCTAGCTAGTTTACTTCAAACGGGTAGAAACACTAGTTTTGAGTAACTGTTTGTGTTTCTGAACCAGTGTGTAGGACTAAACGCTGTTTTATGACCAATGTTAAATGATCAGTACTACTGTTTCCTTTCGATGAGTTGGAGAAGGATAAACGCCAGACCCGCTTAAGACACTGATTTAAGCTCAATACACTTTTTTAATTTAAACCAGTGGCACACTTTTTTTTTTTTCTCTCTGATGCTGCAGCTTATTACATGCAGCTATAATTTGTCAATGGATAATGAAGCAGGCTCTCTATGCAAGGAGCTTGTATGTTAAAGCAATATATAAACTCTAAAATAGGATTGTACAACTTATTACAGTATTTTCTCTCTAACTCTATGGGGGCGATTCAATTGTTTAGTCACCTGCCGGCAGCTATTCAGATAATTGGGTGTGAGTTCCGCTAGCGCCAATATTTCTGCTAGCAGCCTCTCGAGGTGGCGAGCAGAATTGCGCTAGGTGTCCAGTTTGAGCGCACAAACAGCCCTTTTTGCATAGCTGCTGGGACTTTAGTCTGGTTTAGCCGCCTTGTGTGTCTAAACATGGTTCTTTTGCGCCCCTTCCCAAAAAAAAATAACAAACAATTTAGGCTTGTGTTGCACTTTTAGTGACTGGTGAGACAAACTTACCAAAGTTAAGCAAGGGTCTGCCTCTGACCTATATTATGCCCCTCTAAATGTAGGTAAAAACGACCTGGTAGCATAGAACTGGATGTTTGTATGCCTTGTGAGGTTGAGGTCCAGGACCAACATGCCTAGAGGCATCCACCTTGTGATGGTGATTCTTGATTGGGCTAAGTCTATAGTTCAGAAAGTGGATAAATTTAACCTGTACAGAATCACTAATCAGATGTCGCACCTTATGGTAAGATGCAACTGATAACTTGTAGCATAAGTTTTCCTGGTAGTTTAAATCAGATTCCTTGTTAAGAAGGGCAAGTTTTTGATATGCTATGTGAGGGTCAGACAGGTTGGTGGGTAGATTCTTCTAAAGGCCCATACACACTTGACGATAAAATGAGCGACGTCGTTCATTTCAGCCCTCATCAACGACGTCGCTCATTATATCGTCAAGTGTGTATGCATCCGACGACCACCGATGCGCTGCCCCGCGGGACGTTAATGACCCTCGCTTATCTGTGGAGCATGTATGCTCAATTTCCACTATGGTCGTTACCGACCAGAGACGTCGTTGAATGTGTATGGTGTGAACGACCAACGACCAAGCCACTGTTCACCAGCCCTGTTCCCAGCTCATTATTTTAATAAACTGTTCAGCTTGGATGCTTCAACGATGAATGCTCTTTGGTCGTTGGTAGTGTGTATGCTCATTTCGTTTGCTCAGCTGTTCAAGGGAAGTCGTTAACGACGGTCGTATCGTCAAGTGTGTATGGGCCTTAAGGGTGTGTACACACGGTGAGATAAATCTGAAAGATTTTGGCTATATAGTCAAAATCTTATGAAAAGTTAGTGCATATCTCATGGTGCTAGGCAGCTTGCGATACAGATTCGATCCCGATGCACGCTCCCGTGGGGTCGGTATCGTAAGGCTAGATAGACTGTGCAGGCAAGTCAATCTTGACTATCTAGTGTACAATCTAGTACAAAGTATAGTCAAAATTGGCACTTAGTCAAAATCGTACATAGACAAAATCTCAAGCACAGATAGTCAAAATCTGTCCTATCTGTGCTATCTGGTCTCTGAGGGAGTTCAAGGGAAATCGCATAGTCAAAATCGAACATAGCAGGGATCTCACCGTGTGTACACACCAAGTGTGCAGAACTTGATGCTGGTAGCCCGTCAAGCACTTTAAAATGAGAACAAACAGTGCACCTTTTGCTCCTATGTTATGTAAAGGAGAAAAGCAAGTGATAGCTATTCTGGCTCCCCCCATCCCTCCTCCCTTCTTTTTTTTTTTTATTTTATTTTTTTTATTTGCTGCATACAGTATTTGAATAGACGTAGCTATAAGACAGACAAGAAATTCCAAATTATCCCGTAAATTAAAACGTCAGTTCGGAGATCCCTCTTACGATGGATGCTACAATTGCAAGGCAGGCTATAGCATGTCATCCCTTTTATCATGCAATATTAAAAAATCCTACTGCTCGAAAAAAATGTGAGCTATTTCTTTTCTGATTTTCAGGCGTTTCTTTTGCCTGCTATGGATATAGCTTGGGTCAATAAAGCTTTATAGGTTTGTTGTAAATCTGACCAAAGATGTAAAATTGGGTACACACTGGGCGAAATATCTGCCGTTCGATCACTTGCAATGACTGACGTCACAGATGAGCAGGCAATTTCAATGCCAACCCAGCTGTGATGTGAAGATCGAAATATCGAGCAGCCAATCTGTAAGTGAATATGCTTACGTGAATCGGCTGCTCTGTCGGCGCAACAGCGAGTATGCCGTCAAGCTGCTCCAGTGTGTACCCAGATTATTATACTGGCAGTGTGGTTTGGCACGATTTCTACTGTAACCAATATTTCTCTATCGTCCTAAGTGGATGCTGGGGTTCCTGAAAGGACCATGGGGAATAGCGGCTCCGCAGGAGACGGGGCACAAAAGTAAAGCTTTTACAGGTCAGGTGGTGTGTACTGGCTCCTCCCCCTATGACCCTCCTCCAGACTCCAGTTAGATTTTTGTGCCCGGCCGAGAAGGGTGCAATTCTAGGTGGCTCTCATAAAGAGCTGCTTAGAGAGTTTAGCTTAGGTTTTTTATTTTACAGTGATTCCTGCTGGCAACAGGATCACTGCAACGAGGGACAGAGGGGAGAAGAAGTGAACTCACCTGCGTGCAGGATGGATTGGCTTCTTGGCTACTGGACATGAAGCTCCAGAGGGACGATCACAGGTACAGCCTGGATGGTCACCGGAGCCACGCCGCCGGCCCCCTCACAGATGCTGAAGCAAGAAGAGGTCCAGAATCGGCGGCTGAAGACTCCTGCAGTCTTCTTAAGGTAGCGCACAGCACTGCAGCTGTGCGCCATTTTCCTCTCAGCACACTTCACACGGCAGTCACTGAGGGTGCAGGGCGCTGGGGGGGGGCGCCCTGGGAGGCAAATGAAAACCTTTAAAAAGGCTAAAAATACCTCACATATAGCCCCAGAGGCTATATGGAGATATTTACCCCTGCCTAAATGTACTAAATAGCGGGAGACGAGCCCGCCGAAAAAGGGGCGGGGCCTATCTCCTCAGCACACGGCGCCATTTTCTGTCACAGCTCCGCTGGTCAGGAAGGCTCCCAGGTCTCTCCCCTGCACTGCACTACAGAAACAGGGTATAACAGAGAGGGGGGGCAAAATAAATGGCAATATATTAATATAAAAGCAGCTATAAGGGAGCACTTAATCATAAGGCTATCCCTGTCATATATAGCGCTTTTTTGGTGTGTGCTGGCAGACTCTCCCTCTGTCTCCCCAAAGGGCTAGTGGGTCCTGTCTTCGTATAGAGCATTCCCTGTGTGTCTGCTGTGTGTCGGTACGTGTGTGTCGACATGTATGAGGACGTTATTGGTGTGGAGGCGGAGCAATTGCCAAATATGAGGATGTCACCTCCTAGGGGGTCGACACCAGAATGGATGCCTTTATTTGTGGAATTACGGGATAGCGTCAACTCGCTTAAGCAGTCGTTTGCCGACATGAGGCGGCCGGACACTCAATTAGTGCCTGTCCAGGCGCCTCAAACACCGTCAGGGGCTGTAAAACGCCCCTTGCCTCAGTCGGTCGACACAGACCCAGACACAGGCACTGATTCGGGTGGTGAAGGTGACGAATCAACCGTATTTTCCAGTAGGGCCACACGTTATATGATTTTGGCAATAAAGGAGATGTTACATTTAGCTGATACTACAGGTACCACTAAACAGGGTATTATGTGGGGTGTGAAAAAACTACCAGTAGTTTTTACCGAATCAGAAGAATTAAATGACGTGTGTGATGAAGCGTGGGGTGCCCCGATAAAAAACTGCTAATTTCAAAGAAGTTATTGGCTTTATACCCTTTCCCGCCAGAGGTTAGGGAGCGCTGGGAAACACCTCCTAGGGTGGACAAAGCGCTAACACGCTTATCAAAACAAGTGGCGTTACCCTCTCCTGAGACGGCCGCACTTAAAGATCCATCAGATAGGAGGATGGAAAATATCCAAAAAGGTATATACACACATGCAGGTGTTATACTACGACCAGCTATTGCGACTGCCTGGATGTGCAGTGCTGGGGTAGTTTGGTCAGAGTCCCTGATCGAAAATATTGATACCCTGGACAGGGACAATATTTTACTGTCGTTAGAACAAATAAAGGATGCATTTCTTTATATGCGTGATGCACAGAGAGATATCTGCACACTGGCATCACGGGTAAGTGCTATGTCCATTTCGGCCAGAAGAGCTTTATGGACACGACAGTGGACAGGCGATGCGTAGAGGAGTTATTTGGGGTCGGTCTATAGGATTTGGTGGCCACGGCTACGGCCGGGAAATCCACCTTTCTACCTCAAGTCACTCCCCAAACAGAAAAAGGCACCGACCTTTCAACCGCAGCCCTTTCGTTCCTTTAAAAATAAGAGAGCAAAGGGCTATTCATATCTGCCACGAGGCAGAGGACGAGGGAAGAGACAGCAACAGGCAGCTCCTTCCCAGGAACAGAAGCCCTCCCCGGCTTCTACAAAAGCCTCAGCATGACGCTGGGGCTTCGCAAGCGGACTCGGGGGCGGTAGGCGGTCGTCTCAAGAATTACAGCGCGCAGTGGGCTCACTCGCAGGTAAATCCCTGGATCCTGCAGATAATATCTCAGGGGTACAGGTTGAAATTAGAGACAGAGCCACCTCGCCGTTTCCTGAAGTCTGCTTTACCAACGTCCCCCTCAGAAAGGGAGACGGTTTTGGAAGCCATTCACAAGCTGTATTCTCAGCAGGTGATAGTCAAGGTACCTCTTCTACAACAAGAGAAGGGGTATTATTCCACTCTATTTGTGGTACCGAAGCCGGATGGCTCGGTAAGGCCTATTCTAAATCTGAAGTCCTTGAACCTGTACATAAAGAAGTTCAAGTTCAAGATGGAGTCACTCAGAGCAGTGATAGCGAACCTGGAAGAAGGGGACTTTATGGTATCCTTGGACATCAAGGATGCGTATCTCCACGTTCCAATTACCCCTCACACCAGGGGTACCTCAGGTTCGTTGTACAAAACTGTCACTATCAGTTTCAGACGCTGCCGTTTGGTTTGTCCACGGCACCTCGGGTCTTTACAAAGGTAATGGCCGAGATAATATTTCTTCTTCGAAGAAAAGGCGTATTTATTATCCCATACTTGGACGATCTCCTAATAAGGGCAAGGTCCAGAGAACAGCTAGAGATGGGTTTAGCACTATCTCAAGAGGTGCTAAAGCAGCACGGATGGATTCTGAATATTCCAAAATCCCAATTAATGCCGACAACTCGTCTGCTGTTCCTGGGGATGATTCTGGACACAGTTCAGAAAAAGGTTTTTCTTCCCGAAGAAAAAGCCAAGGAGTTATCTGACCTGGTCAGGAACCTCCTAAAACCAGGAAAGGTGTCTGTACATCAATGCACAAGAGTCCTGGGATAAAATGGTAGCTTCTTACGAAGCAATCCCTTTCGGCAGATTCCATGCAATGGGATCTGTTGGACAAATGGTCAGGGTCGCATCTTCAGATGCACCTGCGGATAACCCTGTCGCCGAGAACAAGGGTATCCCTTCTGTGGTGGTTGCAGGAGGCTCATCTATTGGAGGGCCGCAGATTCGGCATGCAGGATTGGATCCTGGTGACCACGGATGCCAGCCTGAGAGGCTGGGGAGCAGTCACACAGGGAAGAAATTTCCAGGGAGTGTGGTCGAGCCTGAAAAAGTCTCTTCACATAAGCATTCTGGAACTAAGAGCAATCTACAATGCTCTAAGCCAGGCGGAACCTCTGCTTCAAGGAAGACCGGTGTTGATCCAGTCGGACAACATCACGGCAGTCGCCCATGTAAACAGACAGGGCGGCACAAGAAGCAGGAGGGCAATGGCAGAAGCTGCCAGGATCCTTCGCTGGGCGGAGAATCACGTGATAGCACTGTCAGCAGTATTCATCCCGGGCGTGGACAACTGGGAAGCAGACTTCCTCAGCAGACACGACCTTCACCCGGGAGAGTGGGGACTTCATCCAGAAGTTTTCCACATGCTATTAAACCGTTGGGTAAAACCAATGGTGGACATGATGGCGTCTCGCCTCAACAAAACACTGGACAGGTATTGCGCCAGGTCAAGAGATCCGCAGGCAATAGCTGTGGACGCGCTGGTAACACCTTGGGTGTACCAGTCGGTATATGTGTTTCCTCCTCTGCCTCTCATACCAAAGGTATTGAGGATTATACGGCAAAGAGGAGTAAGACTAGTGGCTCCGGATTGGCCAAGAAGGACTTGGTACCCGGAACTTCAAGAGATGGTCACGGACGATCCGTGGCCTCTACTTCTGAGAAGGGACCTGCTTCAGCAGGGTCCTTGTCTTTTTCAAGACTTACCGCGGCTGCGTTTGACGGCATGGCGTTTGAATGCCAGATCCTAAAAGGAAAAGGCATTCCAGAAGAAGTCATTCCTACCTTGATAAAGGCAAGGAAGGAAGTCACCGCGAAGCATTATCGCCGTATTTGGCGAAAATATGTTGCGTGGTGCGAGCAGCGGAGTGCTCCGATGGAGGAATTTCAACTGGGTCGTTTTCCTACATTTCCTGCAATCAGGATTGTCTATGGGTCTCAAATTGGGATCTATTAAGGTTCAAATTTCGGCCCTATCAATATTCTTCCAAAAAGAATTGGCCTCAGTCCCTGAGGTCCAGATTTTTATCAAAGGAGTACTGCATATACAGCCTCCTGTGGTGCCTAAGGTGGCACCGTGGGATCTAAATGTAGTTTTAGATTTCCTCAAATCCAATTGGTTTGAACCACTAAAGAATGTGGATTTGAAATATCTCACATGGAAAGTGACTATGTTACTGGCCCTGGCTTCGGCCGGGAGAGTATCTGAACTGGCGGCTTTGTCTTATAAAAGCCCTTATTTAATTTTCCATTTGACATAGGGCAGAGCTGCGGACGCGTCCGCATTTTCTCCCTAAGGTGGTATCAGCGTTTCGCCTGAACCAGCCTATTGTAGTGCCTGCGGCTACAGACGACTTGAAGGACTCCAAGTTGTTGGACGTTGTCAGAGCCTTAAAAATATACATTTAAAGGACGGCTGGAGTCAGAAAATCTGACTCGCTGTTTATATTGTATGCACCCAACAAGTTGGGTGCACCTGCTTCTAAGCAGTCGATTGCTCGTTGGATTTGTAACAAAATTCAACTTGTACATTCTGTGGCAGGCCTGCCACAGCCTAAATCTGTTAAGGCCCATTCCGCAAGGAAGGTGGGCTCATCTTGGGCGGCTGCCCGAGGGGTCTCGGCATTACAACTCTGCCGAGCAGCTACGTGGTCAGGGGAGAACACGTTTGTAAATTTTTACAAATTTGATACCCTGGCAAAGGAGGACCTGGAGTTCTCTCATTCGGTGCTGCAGAGTCATCCGCACTCTCCCGCCCGTTTGGGAGCTTTGGTATAATCCCCATGGTCCTTTCAGGAACCCCAGCATCCACTTAGGACGATAGAGAAAATAAGAATTTACTTACCGATAATTCTATTTCTCGGAGTCCGTAGTGGATGCTGGGCGCCCATCCCAAGTGCGGATTATCTGCAATACTTGTACATAGTTATTGTTAACTAATTCGGGTTATTGTTTAGGAAGCCATCTTTCAGAGGCTCCTCTGTTATCATACTATTAACTGGGTTTAGATCACAAGTTGTACGGTGTGATTGGTGTGGCTGGTATGAGTCTTACCCGGGATTCAAAATCCTCCCTTATTGTGTACGCTCGTCCGGGCACAGTACCTAACTGGAGTCTGGAGGAGGGTCATAGGGGGAGGAGCCAGTACACACCACCTGACCTGTAAAAGCTTTACTTTTGTGCCCTGTCTCCTGCGGAGCCGCTATTCCCCATGGTCCTTTCAGGAACCCCAGCATCCACTACGGACTCCGAGAAATAGAATTATCGGTAAGTAAATTCTTATTTTCTCTATCCTAGTGGATGCTGGGGTTCCTGAAAGGACCATGGGGAATAGCGGCTCCGCAGGAGACAGGGCACAAAAAGTAAAGCTTTACGATCAGGTGGTGTGTACTGGCTCCTCCCCCTATGACCCTCCTCCAAGCCTCAGTTAGATTTTTGTGCCCGGCCGAGAAGGGTGCAATCTAGGTGGCTCTCCTAAAGAGCTGCTTAGAAAAGTTTAGCTTAGGTTTTTTGTTTTACAGTGAGTCCTGCTGGCAACAGGATCACTGCAACGAGGGACTTAGGGGAGAAGAAGTGAACTCACCTGCGTGCAGGATGGATTGGCTTCTTGGCTACTGGACATCAGCTCCAGAGGGACGATCACAGGTACAGCCTGGATGGTCACCGGAGCCTTGCCGCCGGCCCCCTTGCAGATGCTGAAGTAAGAAGAGGTCCAGAATCGGCGGCAGAAGACTCCTCAGTCTTCTAAAGGTAGCGCACAGCACTGCAGCTGTGCGCCATTTTCCTCTCAGCACACTTCACACGGCAGTCACTGAGGGTGCAGGGCGCTGGGAGGGGGGCGCCCTGGGAGGCAAATGAAAACCTATTTTGGCTAAAAATACCTCACATATAGCCTCCGGAGGCTATATGGAGATATTTAACCCCTGCCAGAATCCGTTAAGAGCGGGAGACGAGGCCGCCGAAAAAGGGGCGGGGCCTATCTCCTCAGCACACAGCGCCATTTTCCCTCACAGAAAGGCTGGAGGGAAGGCTCCCAGGCTCTCCCCTGCACTGCACTACAGAAACAGGGTTAAAACAGAGAGGGGGGGCACTAATTTGGCGTTAGAACTATATAATAAAGATGCTATAAGGGAAAACACTTATTTCTCTATCGTCCTAAGTGGATGCTGGGGTTCCTGAAAGGACCATGGGGAATAGCGGCTCCGCAGGAGACAGGGCACAAAAAAGTAAAGCTTTTACCAGATCAGGTGGTGTGCACTGGCTCCTCCCCCTATGACCCTCCTCCAGACTCCAGTTAGATTTTGTGCCCGAACGAGAAGGGTGCAATCTAGGTGGCTCTCCTAAAGAGCTGCTTAGAGAAAGTTTAGCTTAGGTTTTTTACTTTACAGTGAGTCCTGCTGGCAACAGGATCACTGCAACGAGGGACTTAGGGGAGAAGTAGTGAACTCACCTGCGTGCAGAGTGGATTTGCTGCTTGGCTACTGGACACTAGCTCCAGAGGGACGATCACAGGTACAGCCTGGATGGTCACCGGAGCCGCGCCGCCGGCCCCCTTGCAGACGCTGAAGAGAGAAGAGGTCCAAAATCGGCGGCTGAAGACTCCTGAGTCTTCATAAAGGTAGCGCACAGCACTGCAGCTGTGCGCCATTTTCCTCTCAGCACACTTCACACAACAGTCACTGAGGGTGCAGAGCGCTGGGGGGGGCGCTCTGAGAGGCAAATAAAAACCTTATTAGAGGCAAAAAATACCTCACATATAGCCCACAGAGGCTATATGGAGATATTTAACCCCTGCCTAACTTCAAAAATAGCGGGAGACGAGCCCGCCGGAAAAGGGGCGGGGCCTATCTCCTCAGCACACAGCGCCATTTTCTCTCACAGAAAAGCTGGAGAGAAGGCTCCCAGGCTCTCCCCTGCACTGCACTACAGAAACAGGGTTAAAACAGAGAGGGGGGGCACGGATTTTGGCGATATTGTATATATATATAAAAGATGCTATAAGGGAGAAACACTTATATAAGGTTGTCCCTATATAATTATAGCGTTTTTGGTGTGTGCTGGCAGACTCTCCCTCTGTCTCCCCAAAGGGCTAGTGGGTCCTGTCCTCTGTCAGAGCATTCCCGGTGTGTGTGCTGTGTGTCGGTACGTGTGTGTCGACATGTATGAGGACGATGTTGGTGAGGAGGCGGAGAAATTGCCTGTAATGGTGATGTCACTCTCTAGGGAGTCGACACCGGAATGGATGGCTTATTTAGAGAATTACGTGAGAATGTCAACACGCTGCAAGGTCGGTTGACGACATGAGACGGCCGACAATCTATTAGGACCGGTCCAGGCGTCTCAGAAACACCGTCAGGGGTTTTTAAAAAACGCCCATTTACCTCAGTCGGTCGACACAGACACAGACACGGACACTGAATACAGTGTCGACGGTGAATAAACAAACGTATTTCTCATTAGGGCCACACGTTAAGGGCAATGAAGGAGGTGTTACGTGTTTCTGATACTACAAGTACCACAAGAAAGGGTATTATGTGGGAGTGAAAAAACTACCTGTAGTTTTTCCTGAATCAGATAAAATAAAATGAAGTGTGTGATGATGCGTAGGGTTATCCCGATAGCAAATATTGGCGTTATACCCTTTCCCGCCAGAAATTAGGGTACGTTGGGAAACACCCCTTAGGGTGATAAGGCGCTCACACGCTTATCAAGTGGCGTTACCGTCTCCAGATACGGCCGCCCTCAAGGAGCCAGCTGATAGGAAGCTGGAAAAATATCCTACAAAGTATATACACACATACGGTGGTTATACTGCGACCAGCGATCGCCATCAGCCTGGAGATGCAGTGCTGGGTTGGCTTGGTCGGATTCCCTGACTGAAAATATTTTATTCATGTAGAGCATTTAATAGGATGCATTCTATATATATGTATGTGAGATGCACAGAGGGATATTTGCTCTCTGGCATCAAGATAAGTGCGTTGTCCATATCTCCCAGAAGATGTCAGGGACACGACAGTGGTCAGGTGATACAGATCCCATACGGCAGATGGAAGTATTGCTGTATAAAGGGAAGGAGTTATTTGGGGGTCGGTCCATCGGACCTGGGGACCACAGCAACAGCTGGGAAATCCAACCTTTTTTACCCCAAGTTACATCTCAGCTAAAAAAGACACCGTCTTTTCAGCCTCAATCTTTCCTTTCCCATGAGGGCATGCAGGCAAAAGGCCAGTCATATCTGCCCAGACATAGAGGTAAGGGAAGTAGACTGCAGCAGGCAGCCCTTTCCCAGGAAAAGAAGCCCTCCACCGCGTCTGCCAAGTCCTCAGCATGACGCTGGGGCCGTGCAAGCGGACTCAAGGTGGGGGGGTAGTCTCAAGAGTCTCAGGGCGCAGTGGGATCACTCGCAAGTTGACCCCTAGATCGTACGAGTATTATCCCAGGGGTAAAGATTGGAGAGTCGAGACATCTTCTCCTCGCAGGTTCCTGAAGTCTGCTTTACCAACGGCTCCCTCCGACAGGGAGGCAGCATTGGAAACAATTCACAAGCTGTATATCCAGCAGGTGATAATCAAAGTACCCCTCCTACGACAAGGAAAAGGGTATTATTTTTCCACACTATATTGTGGTACTGAAGCCAGACGGCTTGGTGACACATAGTCTAAATCTAAAATGTTTTGAACACTTACATAAAAGGTTCAAATCGAGATAAAGTCACTCAGAGCAGTGATAGCGAACCGGAAAAAAGGGGACTATATGGTGTCCCTGGACATCAAGGATTACCTCCATGTCCAAATTTTGTCCTTCTCATCAAGGGTACCTCTGGTTCGTGGTACAGAACTGTCAATATCAGTTTCAGACGATGCCGTTTGAATTATCCACGGCACCCCGGGCCTTTTTACCAAGGTAATGGCCGAAAAGATGTTTCTTCAAAGAAAAAAGGCATCTAAATTATCCCTTACTTGCACGACCTAAAAAGGGCAAGTTCCAGAGAACAGTTGGAGGTCGGAAGAGCACTATCTAAAGTAGTTCTTCGACGGCACGACTGGATTCTAAATATTCCAAGAATCGCAGCTGTTTTCCGACGATACGTCTGCTGTTCCTAGGGATGATTCTGGACACGGTTCAGAAAAAGGTTTTTCTTCCCGAGGAAAAAGCCAAGGAGTTATCCGACCTGTCAGGAACCTCCTAAAACCAGGAAAGGTGTCTGTACATCAATGCACAAGAGTCCTGGGAAAAATGGTGGCTTTTTACGAAGCAATTCCATTCGGCAGATTCCATGCAAGAATTTTCCAAAGGGATCTGTTGGACAAATGGTCAGGGTCGCATCCTCAGATGCACCTGCGAATAACCCTGTCGCCAAGGACAAGGGTATATCTTCTGTGGTGGTTGCAAAAGGCTCATCTATTGGAGGGCCGCAGATTCGGCATACAGGATTTGATCCTGGTGACCACGGACGCCAGCCTGAGAGGTTGGGGAGCAGTCACACAAGGAAGAAACTTCCAGGGGGTATGGACGAACCTGGAAAAGTCTCTTCACATAAACATTCTGGTACTAAGAGCAATCTAAAATGCTCTAAGCCAGGCGGAACCACTCCTGCAAGGAAAACCGGTGTTGATTCAGTCGGACAACATCACGGCGGTCGCCCATGTAAACAGACAGGGTGGCACAAGAAGCAGGAGTGCAATGGCAGAAGCTGCCAAGATTCTTCGCTGGGCGGAGAATCACGTAATAGCACTGTCAGCAGTGTTCTTCCCGGGCGTGGACAACTGGGAAGCAGACTTCCTCAGCAGACACGATATTCACCCGGGAGAGGGGGGTCTTCATCCAGAAGTCTTCCACATGCTAATAAACTGTTGGGAAAGACCAATGGTAGACACAGGGTCCCTGTCTCTTTCAAGACTTACCGCGGCTGCGTTTGACGGCATGGCGGTTGAACGCCAGATCCTAAAAGGGAAAGGCATTCCAGAAGAAGTCATTCCTACCTTGATTAAGGCAAGGAAGGAAGTCACCGCGAAACATTATCACCGCATTTGGCGAAAATATGTCGCGTGGTGCGAGGATCGGAGTGTTCCGACGGAGGAATTTCAACTGGGTCGTTCCTACATTTCCTACAATCAGGATTGTCTATGGGTCTCAAATTGAGATCTATTAAGGTTCAAATTTCGGCCCTGTCAATATTCTTCCAAAAAGAATTGGCCTCAGTTCCTGAGGTACAGACTTTTGTTAAAGGAGTACTGCATATACAGCCTCCTGTGGTGCCTCCGGTGGCACCGTGGGATCTAAATGTAGTTTTAGATTTCCTCAAATCCCATTGGTTTGAACCATTGAAAAAGGTGGATTTTAAATATCTCACATGGAAAGTGACTATGTTACTGGCCCTGGCTTCCGCCAGGAGAGTATCTGAATTGGCGGCTTTATCTTATAAAAGCCCTTATCTAATCTTCCATTCGGATAGGGCAGAACTGAGGACTCGTCCGCATTTTCTCCCTAAGGTGGTATCAGCGTTTCACCTGAACCAACCTATTGTGGTGCCTGCGGCCACTGGCGACTTGGAGGACTCCAAGTTGTTGGACGTTGTCAGAGCCTTAAAAAATATACATTTCAAGGACGGCTGAAGTCAGAAAATCTGACTCGCTGTTGATACTATATGCACCCAACAAGTTGGGTGCCCCTGCTTCTAAACAGACGATTGCTCGTTGGATTTGTACCACAATTCAACTTGCTCATTCTGTGGCAGGCCTGCCACAGCCTAAATCTGTTAAGGCCCATTCCACAAGGAAGGTGGGCTCATCTTGGGCGGCTGCCCGAGGGGTCTCGGCATTACAATTCTGCCGAGCAGCTACGTGGTCGGGGGAAAACACGTTTGTAAAATTCTACAAATTTGATACCCTGGCAAAAGAGGACTTGGAATTCTCTCATTCGGTGCTGCAGAGTCATCCGCACTCTCCCGCCCGTTTGGGAGCTTTGGTATAATCCCCATGGTCCTTTCAGGAACCCCAGCATCCACTTAGGACGATAGAGAAAATAAGAATTTACTTACCGATAATTCTATTTCTCGGAGTCCGTAGTGGATGCTGGGCGCCCATCCCAAGTGCGGATTATCTGCAATACTGTACATAGTTATTGTTAACAAATTCGGGTTATATTGTTAAGGAGCCATCTTTAAGAGGCTCTTTCTGTTATCATACTGTTAACTGGGTTTAGATCACAAGTTGTACGGTGTGATTGGTGTGGCTGGTATGAGTCTTACCCGGGATTCAAATTGCCTCCCTTATTGTGTACGCTCGTCCGGGCACAGTACCTAACTGGAGTCTGGAGGAGGGTCATAGGGGGAGGAGCCAGTGCACACCACCTGATCTGGTAAAAGCTTTACTTTTTTGTGCCCTGTCTCCTGCGGAGCCGCTATTCCCCATGGTCCTTTCAGGAACCCCAGCATCCACTACGGACTCCGAGAAATAGAATTATCGGTAAGTAAATTCTTATTATAAGGTTGTCCCTATATAATTATAGCGTTTTTGGTGTGTGCTGGCAAACTCTCCCTCTGTCTCTCCAAAGGGCTAGTGGGTCCTGTCCTCTATCAGAGCATTCCCTGTGTGTGTGCTGTGTGTCGGTACGTGTGTGTCGACATGTATGAGGACGATGTTGGTGAGGAGGCGGAGCAATTGCCTGTAATGGTGATGTCACTCTCTAGGGAGTCGACACCGGAATGGATGGCTTATTTAGGGAATTACGTGATAATGTCAACACGCTGCAAGGTCGGTTGACGACATGAGACGGCCGACAAACAATTAGTACCGGTCCAGACGTCTCAAAAACACCGTCAGGGGTTTTAAAACGCCCGTTTACTTTAGTCGGTCGACACAGACAGGGACACTGAATCCAGTGTCGACGGTGAATAAACAAACGTATTCCTTATTAGGGCCACACGTTAAAGGCAATGAAGGAGGTGTTACATATTTCTGATACTACAAGTACCACAAAAGAGGGTATTATGTGGGATGTGAAAAAACTACCGTAGTTTTTCCTGAATCAGATAAATTAAATAAAGTGTGTGATGATGCGTGGGTTCCCCCCGATAGAAAATTAGGGTCGGTATACCCTTTCCCGCCAGAAGTTAGGGCGCGTTGGGAAACACCCCTTAGGGTGGCTAAGGCGCTCACACGCTTATCAAAACAAGTGGCGGTACCGTCTATAGATAGGGCCGTCCTCAAGGACCAGCTGACAGGAGGCTGGAAAATATCATAAAAAGTATATACACACATACTGGTGTTATACTGCGACCAGCGATCGCCTCAGCCTGGATGTGCAGAGCTGGGGTGGCTTGGTCGGATTCCCTGACTAAAAATATTGATACCCTTGACAGGGACAGTATTTTATTGACTATAGAGCATTTAAAGGATGCATTTCTATATATGCGAGATGCACAGAGGGATATTTGCACTCTGGCATCAAGAGTAAATGCGATGTCCATATCTGCCAGAAGATGTTATGGACACGACAGTGATCAGGTGATGCAGATTGCAAACGGCACAAAGGTGTATTGCCGTATAAAGGAAGAGGAGTTATTTGGGGTCGGTCCATCGGACCTGGTGGCCACGGCAACTGCTGGAAAATCCACCGTTTTTACCCTAAGTCACATCTCTGCAGAAAAAGACACCGTCTTTTCAGCCTCAGTCCTTTCGTCCCTATAAGATCATATCTGCCCAGGGATAGAGGAAAGGGAAGAAGACTGCAGCAGGCAGCCCATTCCCAGGAACAGAAGCGTTCCACCGCTTCTGACAAGTTCTCAGCATGGCGCTGAGACCGTACAGGACCCCTGGATCCTACAAGTAGTATCCCAGGGGTACAGATTGGAATGTCGAGACGTTTCCCCTTCGCAGGCTCCTGAAGTCTGCTTTACCAAGGTCTCCCTCCGACAAGGAGGCAGTATGGGAAAAAATTCACAAGCTGTATTCCCAGCAGGTGATAATTAAATTACCTCTCCTACTACAAGAAAAGGGGTATTATTCCACACTATATTGTGGTACTGAAGCCAGAAGGCTAGGTGAGACTTATTCTAAAAAAAAATTTTTGAACACTTACAAAGGTTCAAATCAAGATGGAGTCACTCAGAGCAGTGATAACGAACCAGGAAGAAGGGGACTATATAGTGTCCCGGGACATCAGGGATGCTTACCTCTATGTCCCAAATTTGCCCTTCTCACTAAGGGTACCTCAGGTTCGTGGTGCAGAACTGTCACTATCAGTTTCAGACGCTGCCGTTTGGGTTGTCCACGGCACCCCGGGTCTTTACCAAGGTAATGGCCGAAATGATGATTCTTCTTCGAAGAAAAGGCATCTTAATTATCCCTTACTTGGACGATCTCCTGATAAGGGCATAGTCCAGGGAACAGTTGGAGGTCGGAGTAGCACTATCTCGGATACTGCTACAACAGCACGGGTGGATTCTAAATATTCCAAAATCGCAGCTGATCCCGACGACACGTCTGCTGTGCCTAGGGATGATTCTGGACACAGTCCAGAAAAAGGTGTTTCTCCCGGAAGAGAGAGCCAGGGAGTTATCCGAGCTAGTCAGGAACCTCCTAAAAACAGTGCATCATTGCACAAGGGTCCTGGTAAAAATGGTGGCTTCCTACGAAGCAATTCCATTCGGCAGATTTCACGCAAGAACTTTTCAGTGGGATCTGCTGGACAAATGGTCCGGATCGCATCTTCAGATGCATCAGCGGATAACCCTATATCCAAGGACAAGGGTGTCTCTCCTGTGGTGGTTATAGAGTGCTCATCTTCTAGAGGGCCGCAGATTCGGCATTCAGGATTGGATGCTGGTGACCACGGAGCCCAGCCCGAGAGGCTGGGGAGCAGTCGCACAAGAAAAAAATTTCCAGGGAGTGTGATCAAGTCTGTAGACTTTTCTCCACATAAATATACTGGAGCTAAGGGTAAATTTATAATGCTCTAAGCTTAGCAAGACCTCTGCTTCAAGGTCAGCCGGTATTGATCCAGTGGGAAAAACATCACGGCAGTCGCCCACGTAAACAGACAGGGCGACACAAGAAGCAGGAGGGCAATGGCAAAAACTGCAAGGACTTTTCGCTGGGCGGAAAATCATGTGATAGCACTGTCAGCAGTGTTTCATCCCGGGAATGGAAACTGGGAAGCAGACTTCCTCAGCAGGCACGACCTCCACCCGGGAGAGTGGAAACTTCATCGGGAAGTTTTTTCCACATGATTGTAAACCGTTGGGAAATACCAAAGGTGGACATGATGGCGTCCCGTCTGAACAAAAAACGGGACAGGTATTGCGCCAGGTCAAGAGACCCTCAGGCAATAGCTGTGGACGTTCTGGTAACACCGTGGGTGTACCAGTCGGTGTATGTGTTCCCTCCTCTGCTTCTCATACCTAAGGTGCTGAGAATTATAAGACGTAGAGGAGTAAGAACTATACTCATGGCTCCGGATTGGCCAAGAAGGACTTGGTACCCGGAACTTCAAGAGATGCTTACAGAGGTCTTATGGCCTCTGCTGCTAAGAAGGGATTTGCTTCAGCAAGTACCATGTCTGTTCCAAGACTTACCGCAGCTGCGTTTGTCGGCATGGCGGTGGAACGCCGGATCCTAAGGGAAAAAGGCATTCAGGAAGAGGTCATTCCTACCCTGGTCAAAGCCAGAAAGGAGGTGACCGCACAACATTATCACCACATGTGGCGAAAATATGTTGCGTGGTGTGAGGCCAGGATGGCCCCACAAAGAAATTTCAACTCGGTCGTTTCCTGCATTTCCTGCAAACAGGAGTGTCTATGGGCCGCAAATTGGGGTCCATTAAGGTTCAAATTTCGGCCCTGACGATTTTCTTCCAGAAAGAATTGGCTTCAGTTCCTGAAGTCCAGAAGTTTGTCAAGGGAGTATTGCATATACAACCCCCTTTTGTGCCTCCAGTGGCACTGTGGGATCTCAACGTAGTTCTGGGATTCCTCAAATCACATTGGTTTAAAACCAGTCAAATCTGTGGATTTGAAGCATCTCACATGAAAAGTGACCATGCTCTTGGCCCTGGCCTGGACCAGGCGAGTGTCAAATTGGTGTTTTTTTCTCAAAAAAGCCCATATCTGTTTGTCCATTCGGACAGGGCAGAGCTGCGGACTCGTCCCCAGTTCTCTCCCTAAGGTGGTGTCAGTGTTTCACCTGAACCAGCTTATTGTGTTGCTTTGCACCTACTAGGGACTTGGAGGACTCCAAGTTGCTAGATGTTGTCAGGGCCCTGAAAATATGTTCCAGGACGGCTGGAGTCAGGAAAACTGACTTGCTGTTATCCTGTATGCACCCAACAAACTGGGTGCTCTTGCTTCTAAGCAGACTATTGCTAGTTGGATGTGTAATACAATTCAGCTTGCACATTCTGTGGCAGGCCTGCCACAGCCAAAATATGTAAATGCCCATTCCACAAGGAAGGTGGGCTCATCTTGGGCGGCTGCCCGAGGGGTCTCGGCTTTACAACTTTGCCGAGCGGTTATTTAGTCAGGGGCAAATACGTTTGTAAAATCCTACAAATTTGATACCCTGGCTAAGGAGGACCTGGAGTTCTCTCATTCGGTGCTGCAGAGTCATCCGCACTCTCCCGCCCGTTTGGGAGCTTTGGTATTATCCCCATGGTCCTTTCAGGAACCCCAGCATCCACTAGGACGATAGAGAAAATAAGAATTTACTTACCGATAATTCTATTTCTCGGAGTCCGTAGTGGATGCTGGGCGCCCATCCCAAGTGCGGATTGTCTGCAATACTTGTACATAGTTACAAAAATCGGGTTATTATTGTTGTGAGCCATCTTTTCAGAGGCTCCGCTGTTATCATACTGTTAACTGGGTTCAGATCACAGGTTGTACAGTGTGATTGGTGTGGCTGGTATGAGTCTTACCCGGGATTCAAAATCCTTCCTTATTGTGTACGCTCGTCCGGGCACAGTACCTAACTGAGGCTTGGAGGAGGGTCATAGGGGGAGGAGCCAGTACACACCACCTGATCGTAAAGCTTTACTTTTTGTGCCCTGTCTCCTGCGGAGCCGCTATTCCCCATGGTCCTTTCAGGAACCCCAGCATCCACTACGGACTCCGAGAAATAGAATTATCGGTAAGTAAATTCTTATTTTCGGCTATGGCTGTTTCTGCTAGACACTACCTTTTGACTTTGGTCATGATCTAGCACCCAGAAATACATTGAAAGCTATTTCATTTGTGGGTGAGACCCTGTTTGGTTCAGAATTATATTGCATCATTTTTCATGCTGCTGGAGGTAATAACCTTTATCAGTATTGCCTACTAAATCAGGGGCTCCTAGGTTTGTCAGTTTTCAGGCCAGGAAAGTGCTCCAGCAATTGAGGGGCAAACAACCCAGTGAAGGCTGCTTTTATGGTCCTCAGTCGGCAAGATGTCCTTTTCCCAGACCAGGCAATACGCAGGCTTCATGACGTCCTGAAGGCACCTTCTAACCACCATGGCACGCTTTCTTCAGCTTCATGGAATTCTGACCGGAGCATACGTGTCGTATTTCTCAGTTCCCATAAGTCTTTCTAACTACTACCCAACACTTCAGTCAGTAGGCCGGCCTTAAGGTGCATAAACACGGTGGGATATTAACTATGTGGTTTCCCTTGAACTCTCCCAGAGCCCAGAAGCACCGATTTTGACTAAGTGCCAATTTTGACTATACTTTGTACTAGATAGTCTGTACAGGCAAGTCAATCTTGACTATATAGTGTACTATCTAGCCTTGAGTGCACATCGTGATCGCAAGGTTGCCAGCACCTTGCAATTTGCACTAACTTTCCTTGCGATTCTGACTGTATAGTACAAATCGAAAGCAAAGATATCACTATGTGTACACACCTTAAGTCCAAGCAGTCCAAGTCATTTAGATTTGGGAGTTATTGTCCTGTTTCATCTGAAAGGTCTGCTAGGCCAGTGTTTGCACTGTTTTAGATAAAGGGTTATTGTTCCAGGGAGGAATCCTGACAATTAGTGTGTTACAGGCAGTGGCAAATCCCTTTCGCAAGCTTAGTGTCCTTCAGAGAAAGCCTGAGTCAAGTTGGACAACTCCATTATCATTGCTATGTAAATTGACAGAACAAAACCAAAAGTCACATGGCAGAAACTGCAAGAATCACCCGGTAAGCGGATGATCTATGCCATCTTCATCCCAGAAGTGGAGAATTGGGAGTCCATCTTCCACTATGACCCTCCTCCAGACCTCAGTTAGAATCTTGTGCCCGGCTGAGCTGGATGCACACTAGGGGCTCTCCTGAGCTCCTAGAAAGAAAGTATATTTTAGGTTTTTTATTTTACAGTGAGATCTGCTGGCAACAGACTCACTGTAGCGAGGGACTAAGGGGAGAAGAAGCGGGACTAAGGGGAGAAGAAGCGAACCTACCTGACTGGAGATAGTTTGGGCTTCTTAGGCTACTGGACACCATTAGCTCCAGAGGGATCGAACATAGGACCCGACCTCGATCGTTCGGTCCCGGAGCCGCGCCGCCGTCCCCCTTACAGAGCCAGAAGCAAGAAGTGGTCCGGAAAATCGGCGGCAGAAGACCTCGGTCTTCAACAAGGTAGCGCACAGCACTGCAGCTGTGCGCCATTGCTCCTCATGCACACCTCACACTCCGGTCACTGATGGGTGCAAGGCGCTGGGGGGGGGCCGCCCTGAGCAGCAATATAAACACCTTGGCTGGCAAATCATCACAATATATAGTCCCAGGGCTATATATGTGATAAATTACCCCTGCCAGAATTCCTGAAAAAAGCTGGAGAAAAGTCTGCCGAAAAAGGGGCGGGGCTAACTCCCTCAGCACACTGGCGCCATTTTTTCTTCACAGTGCAGCTGGAAGACCGCTCCCCAGGCTCTCCCCTGTAGTTTTCAGGCTCAAAGGGTTAAAAAGAGAGGAGGGGCACTAAATTTAGGCGCAATATGTGTATACAAGCAGCTATTGGGGGAAAAATCACTCAGTTATAGTGTTAATCCCTGCATTATATAGCGCTCTGGTGTGTGCTGGCATACTCTCTCTCTGTCTCCCCAAAGGACTTTGTGGGGTCCTGTCCTCAGTCAGAGCATTCCCTGTGTGTGTGCGGTGTGTCGGTACGGCTGTGTCGACATGTTGGATGAGGAAGGTTACGTTGAGGCGGAGCAGAGGCCGATAAATGGGACGTCGCCCCCTGTGGGGCCGACATCAGAGTGGATGGATAGGTGGAAGGTATTAACCGACAATGTCAACTCCTTACATAAAAGGCTGGATGACGTAACAGCTGTGGGACAGTCGGCTTCTCAGCCCGCGCCTGCCCAGGCGTCTCAAAGGCCATCAGGGGCTCAAAAAACGCCCGTTACCTCAGATGGCAGACACAGATGTCGACACGGAGTCTGACTCCAGTGTCGACGAGATTGAGACATATACACAATCCACTAGGAACATCCGTTGCATGATCTCGGCAATGAAAAATGGGTTACACATTTCTGACATGAACCCAAGTACCACATAAAAGGGGTTTTATGTTTGGGGAGAAAAAGCAGCCAGTGTTTTGTTTCCCCCATCAGATGAGTGAATGAAGTGTGTAAAGAAGCGTGGGTTCCCCCGATAAGAAACTGGTAATTTCTAAAAAGTTACTGATGGCATACCCTCTCCCGCCAGAGGATAGGTCACGTTGGGAGATATCCCCTAGGGTGGATACGGCGCTCACACGTTTGTCAAAAAAGGTGGCACTGCCGTCTTAGGATACGGCCACTTTGAAGGAGCCTGCTGATAAAAAGCAGGAGGCTATCCTGAAGTCTGTATATACACACTCGGGTACTATACTGAGACCTGCAATTGCCTCAGCATGAATAGTGCTGCTGCAGCGTGGTCTGATACCCTGTCAATATTAATACCCTAGACAGAGATAATATTTTGCTAACATAGAGCATATTAAAGACGTCGTCTTATATATGAGGGATGCACAGAGGGATATTTGCCGGCTGGCATCCAGAATTAAGGCAATGTCCATTCTGCCAGGAGGGTATTAGAGACCCGGCAGTGGACAGCTGATGCTGACTTTAAAAGGCACATGGAGATTCTGCCTTATAAGGGTGAGGAATTGTTTGGGGATGGTCTCTGGGACCTCGTATCCACAGCAACAGCTGGGAAGAAAAATTTTTACCTCAGGTTTCCTCACAGCCTAAGAAAGCACCGTATTTTCAGGTACAGTCCTTTCGGCTTCAGAAAAGCAAGCGGGTCAAAGGCGCTTCCTTTCTGCACAGAGACAAGGGAAGAAGGAAAAAGCTGCACCAGACAGCCAGTTCCCAGGATCAAAAATCTTCCCCCGCTTCCTCTGAGTCCACCGCATGATGCTGGGGCTCCACAGGTGGAGACAGGTGCGGTGGGGGAGCGTCTCGGGAACTTCAGGGACCAGTGGGCTTGCCCACAGGTGGATCCCTAGGTTCTGCAAGTAGTATCACAGGGATACAAGCTGGAGTTCGAGGCGATTCCCCCTTGCCGTTACCTCACATCAGCCTTGCCTGCTGCCCTCGGAGAAAGGGAGGTAGTACTGGCGGCAATTCACAAGCTGTACTTCCAGCAGGTGAAATCAAGGTACCCCTCCAACAAGGCCGGGGTTACTATTCCAAAATGTTTGTGGTACCGAAACCAGACGGTTCGGTGAGACCCATTCTAAAATTGAAATCCTTGAACACTTATATACGAAGGTTCAAGTTCAAAATGGAATCGCTCAGGGCGATTATTGCAAGCCTGGAGAATTTCATGGTATCACTGGACATCAAGGATGCTTACCTGCATGTCCCTATTTACCCTCCTCACCAGGAGTACCTCAAAATTGTGGTACAGGTTTGTCATTACCAATTCCAGACGTTGCCGTTGGTCTGTCCCCGGCACCGAGGGTATTTACCAGGATAATGGCCGAAATTATTATCCCGTACTTGGACGATCTCCTTATAAAGGCGAGGTCCAGGGAGCAGTTGTTCGTCGGAGTAGCACTATCTCGGGAAGTGCTAAAACAGCACGGCTGGATTCTGAATATTCCAAAGCCGCAGCTGGTTCCTACGACGCGTCTACTGTTCCTGGGTATGGTTCTGGACACAGAACAAGTAAAAAGGGTTTCTCCCGGAGGAGAAGTCCAAGGAGTTGTCGTCTCTAGACGGAGACCTCCTAATACAAATACAGGTGTCTGTGCATCAATGCACGCGAGCCCTTGGAAAGATGGTAGCTTCTTACGAAGAAATTCCATTTGGCAGGTTCCATGCAAGGATCTTCCAGTGGGATCTGTTGGACAAGTGGTCCGGGTCGCATCTTCAGATGCATCGGCGGATAACCCTGTCTCCAAGGGCCAGGGTGTCGCTGTTGTGGTGGCTGCAGAGTGCTCATCTTTTAGAGGGCCGCAGATTCGGCATACAGGACTGGGTCCTGGTGACCACGGATGCCAGCCTTCGAGGCTGGGGGGCAGTCACACAGGGAAGAAACTTCCAAGGACTATGGACAAGTCAGGAGACTTCCCTACACATAAATATTCTGGAACTAAGGGCCATTTACAATGCCCTAAGTCAGGCTAGACCCCTGCTTCAACACCGGCCGGTGCTGATCCAGTCAGACAACATCACGGCGGTCGCTCATGTAAACCGACAGGGCGGCACAAGAAGCAGGATGGCGATGGCAGAAGCCACAAGGATTCTCCGATGGGCGGAAAATCATGTGTTAGCACTGTCAGCAGTGTTCATTCCCGGAGTGGACAACTGGGAAGCAGACTTTCTCAGCAGACACGACCTCCACCCGGGAGAGTGTGGACTTCCTCCAGAAGTCTTCCAAATGATTGTACACCATTGGGAAAGGCCACAGGTGGACATGATGGCGTCCTGCCTCAACAAAAAGCTAAAAAGATATTGCGCCAGGTCAAGGGACCCTCAGGCGATAGCTGTGGACGCTCTGGTAACACCGTGGGTGTACCAGTCGGTGTATGTGTTCCCTTCTCTGCCTCTCATACCCAGGGTAATGAGGAGTAAGAACTATACTCATCGTTCCGGATTGGCCAAGAAGAGCTTGGTACCCAGAACTCCAAGAAATGATCTCAGAGGACCCATGGCCTCTGCCGCTCAGACAGGACCTGCTGCAGCAGGGGGCCTGTCTGTTCCAAGACGTACCGCGGCTGCGTTTGACGGCATGGCGGTTGAACGCCGGATCCTGAAGGAAAAGGGCATTCCGGAGTAAGTTAACCCTACGCTAATTAAAGCTAGGAAAGAAGTGAGCGCAAACCATTATCACCGCATATGGCGGAAATATGTTGCGTGCTGTGAGGCCAGGAAGGCCCCAACGGAGGAATTTCAGCTAGGTCGATTTCTGCACTTCCTACAGCCAGGGGTGACTATGGGCCTAAAATTGGGTTCCATTAAGGTCCAGATTTCGGCTCTATCAATTTTCTTCCAAAATAGAACTGGCTTCACTGCCTGAAGTTCAGACTTTTGTTAAGGGAGTGCTGCATAGTCAGCCCCTGTTTGTGCCTCCAGTGGCACCGTGGGATCTCAACGTGGTGTTGGATTTCCTGAAGTCGCATTGGGTTGAGCCACTTAAATCCGTGGAGCTAAAATACCTCACGTGGAAAGTGGTCATGCTGTTGGCCTTGGTGTCGGCCAGGCGTGTATCAGAATTGGCGGCTTTATCATGCAAAAGCCCTTATTTGATTTTTTTTTTATATGGATAGGGCGGAATTGAGGACTCGTTCCTAATTCCTTCCTAAGGTGGTATCAGTGTTTCATGTGAACCAACCTATTGTGGGGCCTGCGGCTACTTGGGACTTGGAGGATTCCAAGTTACTGGATGTAGTCAGGGCCCTGAAAAATATATGTTTCAAGGACGGTTTGAGTCAGGAAAACTGACTCGCTATTTATCCTGTATGCACCCAACAAGCTGGGTGCTCCTGCTTCTAAGCAGACTATTGCTCGCTGGATCTGTAGCACGATTCAACTTGCACATTCTGCGGCTGGACTGCCGCACCCTAAATCTGTGAAAGCCCATTCCACGAGGAAAGGGGCTCTTATTGGGCGGCTGCTCGAGGGGTCTCGGCTTTACAATTTTGCCGAGCTGTTACTTGGTCGGGTTCAAACACTTTTGCAAGAGTCTACAAGTTTGATACCCTGGCTGAGGAGGACCTAGAGTTTGCTCATTCGGTGCTGCAGAGTCATCCGCACTCTCCCGCCCGTTTGGGAGCTTTGGTATAATCCCCATGGTCCTTACGGAGTCCCAGCATCCACTTAGGACGTTAGAGAAAATAAGATTTTACTCACCGGTAAATCTATTTCTCGTAGTCCGTAGTGGATGCTGGGCGCCCATCCCAAGTGCGGATTGTCTGCAATACTTGTATATAGTTGTTGCCTAACTAAAGGGTTATTGTTGAGCCATCTGTTGAGAGGCTCAGTTATATTTCATACTGTTAACTGGGTATAGTGTCACGAGTTATACGGTGTGGCTGGTATGAGTCTTACCCGGGATTCAAAATCCTTCCTTATTGTGTCAGCTCTTCCGGGCACAGTATCCTAACTGAGGTCTGGAGGAGGGTCATAGTGGGAGGAGCCAGTGCACACCAGGTAGTCCTAAAGCTTTCTTTAGTTGTGCCCAGTCTCCTGCGGAGCCGCTATTCCCCATGGTCCTTACGGAGTCCCAGCATCCACTACGGACTACGAGAAATAGGTTTACCGGTGAGTAAAATCTTATTTTTATGTGATGGATATGCACAAAATGGTCTAGTTTCATATATATTCACCCCCTTTGCTATGAAGCCCCTCAAAAGTTCTGGTGCAGCCAATTACCTTCAGAAGTCGCATAATTAGTGAAATGAAGTCCACCTGTGTACAATCGATGTGTCACATGATCTGTCAGTATAAACACACCTTTTCTGAAAGGCCCCGCAGGCTGCAACACCCCTAAGCAAGAGGCATCACACCATGAAGACCGAGGAGCTCTCCAAACAAGTCAGGAACAAATCTGTTGAGAAGTACAAGTCTGGGTTGGGTTCTAAAAAAATAAAATAAATAAAAATCCAAATCTTTGATGGTTTCCCGGAGCACCATCAAATCCATAGTCTTCAAATGGAAAGAACATGGTACCACAACAAACATGCCAAGAGAGGGCCGACCACTAAAACTCAGACCAGGCAAGGAGGGCATCAATCAGAGAGGCAGCACAGAGACCCTGAAGGAGCTGCAGAGACTGGTGTATCTGCGCATGTGACCACAATAAGCTGTACACCCCATAGAGCTGGGATTTATGGAAGAGTGGCCAGAAAAAAGCCATTACTTAGTGTTAAAACTAAGAACTTTTCGGCCACCGAGGAAAACGCTATGTCTGGCCAAACAACACATCCCATCACCCCAAGAACACCTTCCCCACAGTGAAAAATGGTGGTGGCAGCATCATGCTGTGGGGATGTCCTTCAGCAGCAGGGATTGGGAAACTGTTTTGAGTCGAGGGAAAGATGGATGGTGCTAAATACAGGGATATTCTTGAGCTAAACCTGTTTCAGTTTGTCTGTGATTTGAGATTTGGATGGAGGGTCACCTTCCAGCAGGACAATGACCCGAAGCATACTGCTAAAGCAACACTCGGGTGGTTTAAGGGGAAACATTTAAATGTGCTGGAATGGCATAGTCAAAGCCCAGATCTCAATCCAATAGTTATGCACGCCGAAGTTTTCTGTTATTTTGTCCTATTTTGTTTGAAGATTTTTATTTATTTATTTCTCTAACGTCTTAGTGGATGCTGGGGACTCTGTAAGGACCATGGGGAATAGACTGGCTCCGCAGGAGACATGGGCACTTTAAGAAAGAATTTAGATTCTGGTGTGCTCTGGCTCCTCCCTCTATGTCCCTCCTCCAGACCTCCGTTTGAATCTGTGCCTGGACGAGCTGGGTGCTGTTGAGTATGAGAAGCAAAGAAGACTTCGAAATCGGCGGCATAAGACTCCGTTTTTCACATGAGGTAACGCACAGCACTGCAGCTGTGCGCCATTGCTCCATACACACCTCACATACTCCGGTCACTGTAAGGGCGCAGGGGGGTGGGCGCCCTGGGCAGCAAATGGACCTCTGTTGGCAAAAGTAAGCATATATACAGTTGGGCACTGTATATATGTATGAGCCCCCGCCATAAAGATATGTATTTTAGCGGGACAGAAGCCCGCTGTCGAGGGGGCGGGCCTTCTCCCTCAGCACTCACCAGCGCCATTTTTTCTCCACAGCTCCGCTGAGAAGAAGCTCCCCAGGCTCTCCCCTGCAGATCACGGTAGAAAAAGGGTAAAAAGAGAGGGGGGGCACATAATTAGGCGCTAAAAACATAAATACAGCAGCTACTGGGTTAACATTAAGTTACTGTGTTATTCCTGGGTTATATAGCGCTGGGGTGTGTGCTGGCATACTCACACTCTCTCTCTCTCTCTCACCAAAGGGCCTTGTGGGGGAACTGTCTTCGAAAAAGGGCATTCCCTGTGTGTGTGTGTGGTGTGTCGGCACGCTTGTGTCGACATGTCTGATGAGGAAGGCTATGTGGAAGCAGAGTGGGAGCAAATGAATGTGGTGTCTCCGCCGATGGCGCCGACACCTGATTGGATGGATATGTGGAAGGTTTTGAATGATAATGTTAATTCCTTGCATAAAAGGTTAGACAAAGCTGAAACCTTAGGACAGTCAGGGTCCCAACCCATGCCTGCTCCTATGTCGCAGAGGCCGACAGGGTCTCAGAAGCGCCCACTATCCCAAATTATTGACACGGATACCGACATGGATTCTGACTCCAGTGTCGATTACGATGATGCAAAGTTACAGCCAAAATTGGCTAAATCCATCCGTTATATGATTATAGCTATTAAGGATGTGTTGCACATCACAGAGGAAATCCCAGTCCCTGACAGGAGGGTTCATATGTATGGGGAAAAGAAGCCGCAGGTAACTTTTCCCCCCTCACACGAGCTCAATGAGTTAGGTGAAAAGACTTGGGAATCTCCAGATAAAAAACTGCAGATTTCCAAAAAGATTCTTATGGCGTATCCTTTCCCGCCAGCGGACAGGTTACGCTGGGAATCCTCCCCTAGGGTGGACAAAGCTTTGACACGCTTATCCAAGAAGGTAGCCCTGCTGTCACAGGATACGGCTACCCTCAAAGATGCTGCGGATCGCAAACCGGAGGTTACCCTGAAGTCCATTTATACACATTGAGGTACCTTACTGAGGCCGGCAATCGCGTCGGCTTGGGTGTAGTGCTGTAGCAGCTTGGACGGATACCTTATCTGAGGAACTTGATACCTTCGACAAGGATACTATATTAATGACCCTGGGGCATATTAAAGACGCTGTCCTTTATATGAGGGATGCTCAGAGAGACATTAGCCTACTAGGTTCTAGAATAAATGCTATGTCGATTTCTGCCAGAAGGTTCCTGTGGACTCGACAATGGACAGGTGATGCCGACTCAAAAAGGCACATGGAGGTTTTACCTTACAAGGGTGAGGAATTGTTTGGGGAGGGTCTCTCGGACCTGGTCTCCACAGCTACGGCTGGGAAGTCAAATTTTTTGCCATATGTTTCCTCACAACGTAAGAGAGCACCATATTACCAAATGCAGTCCTTTCGATCACAGAAAAACAAGAAAGTCCGAGGTGCGTCCTTTCTTGGCAGGGGCAGAGGAAAGAAGCTGCACAACACAGCTAGTTCCCAGGAACAGAAGTCCTCCCCGGCTTCCACTAAATCCACCGCATGACGCTGGGGCTCCACAGGCGGAGCTAGGCCCGGTGGGGGCGCGTCTCCGAAATTTCAGCCACAAGTGGGTTCACTCACAGTTGGATCCCTGGGCAATAGATGTTGTGTCTCAGGGATACAAGCTGGAATTCGAAGAGATGCCCCCTCACCGATACCTCAAGTCGGCCCTGCCAGCTTCCCCCTTAGAGAGGGAAATAGTGTTAACTGCAATTCACAAATTGTATCTTCAACAGGTGGTGGTCAAGGTTCCCCTCCTTCAACAAAGAAAGGGTTATTATTCGACCATGTTTGTGGTACCGAAACCGGACGGTTCGGTCAGACCCATATTGAATTTAAAATCCCTGAACGTGTACTTAAAAAGGTTCCGGTTCAAGATGGAATTGCTGAGAGCGGTCATTGCAAGCCTGGAAAGGGGGAATTTTATGGTGTCTCTGGACATAAAGGATGCATACCTTCATGTCCCCATTTATCCACCTCATCAGGCGTACCTCAGGTTTGTGGTACAGGATTGTCATTACCAATTTCAGACGTTGCCGTTTGGTCTCTCCACGGCTCCGAGAATATTTACAAAGGTAATGGCGGAAATGATGGTACTCCTGCGGAAGCAAGCGGTCACAATTATCCCATACTTGGACTATCTCATAAAAGCGAGGTCAAGAGAGCAGTTGCTGATCAGCGTAGCACGTTCTCTGGAAGTGTTTCGGCAACACAGCTGGATTCTGAATATTCCAAAGTCGCAGTTGGTTCCTACGACTCGTCTGCCCTTCCTGGGCATGATTCTGGACACAGGCCAGAAAAGGGTTTATCTCCCGATAGAGAAGGTTCAGGATCTCATGACACTGGTCAGGGACCTATTAAAACCAAAACAGGTGTCAGTGCATCACTGCACTCGAGTCCTGGGAAAGATGGTGGCATCGTACGAGGCCATTCCCTTCGGCAGGTTCCATGCGAGGACCTTTCAATGGGACTTACTGGACAAATGGTCCGGATTACATCTTCAGATGCATCGGTTAATCACCCTATCCCCCAGGGCCAGGGTGTCTCTCCTGTGGTGGCTGCAGAGTGCTCACCTTCTCGAGGGCCGCAGTTTCGGCATTCAGGACTGGGTACTGGTGACCACTGATGCAAGCCTCCGAGGGTGGGGAGCAGTCACACAGGGAAGAAATTTCCAAGGTCTGTGGTCAAGTCAGGAGACTTGCCTTCACATCAACATCCTGGAACTAAGGGCCATTTACAACGCCCTACGTCAAGCAGTGGCCCTGCTTCGCGGTCAACCAGTTCTGAATCAGTCAGACAACATCACTGCTGTGGCTCATGTAAACCGACAGGGCGGCACAAGGAGCAGGGTGGCGATGGCGGAAGCCACCAGAATTCTTCGCTGGGCGGAGAATCATGTAAGCGCACTGTCAGCAGTGTTCATCCCGAGGGTAGACAACTGGGAAGCAGACTTCCTCAGCAGGCACGACCTCCACCCGGGGGAGTGGGGACTTCATCAAGAAGTCTTCGCACAGCTTGCAAGTTGGTGGGAACTGCCTCAGGTGGACATGATGGCATCCCGCCAAAACCAGAAACTACAGAGGTATTGCGCCAGGTCAAGAGACCCTCAGGCGATAGCTGTAGACGCCCTGGTGACACTGTGGGTGTTCCAATCGGTCTATGTATTTCCTCCTCTTCCTCTCATACCCAAGGTGTTGAGAATCATAAGAAAAAGAGGAGTGAGAACAATACTCATTGTTCCGGATTGGCCAAGAAGGACTTGGTATCCAGATCTGCAAGAAATGCTCACAGAGGACCCGTGGCCTCTTCCTCTAAGACAGGACTTGTTGCAACAAGGGCCCTGTCTGTTCCAAGACTTACCGCGGCTGCGTTTGACGGCATGGCGGTTGAACGCCGGATCCTAGCGGAAAAACGCATTCCAGATGAGGTCATTCCTACGCTGATGAAGGCTAGGAAGGACGTGACAGCTCAACATTATCACCGTATATGGCGAAAATATGTTGCTTGGTGTGAGGCCAGGAATGCCCCTACGGAGGAATTCCAGCTGGGCCGTTTCCTTCACTTCCTACAGTCGGGAGTGACTTTGGGCCTGAAATTGGGTTCCATTAAGGTCCAGATTTCGGCCCTATCCATTTTCTTTCAAAAAGAGCTGGCTTCTCTACCTGAAGTTCAGACGTTTGTGAAGGGAGTGCTGCGTATTCAGCCTCCTTTTGTGCCCCCGGTGGCACCTTGGGATCTTAATGTGGTGTTGAGTTTCCTGAAATCCCACTGGTTTGAACCACTCAAAACGGTGGAATTGAAATATCTCACGTGGAAGGTGGTCATGCATTGGCTTCGGCTAGGCGTGTGTCAGAATTAGCGGCTTTGTCACATAAAAGCCCCTATCTTGTTTTCCATGCGGATAGAGCAGAATTGCGGACCCGTCCACAATTTCTGCCAAAAGGGGTTTCATCCTTTCATATAAACCAACCTATTGTGGTGCCTGTGGCTACTACTGACTTGGAGGATTCCGAGTTACTTGATGTGGTCAGGGCTTTGAAGGTTTATGTAGCCAGAACGGCTAGTCAGGAAAACAGAATCTTTGTTTATCCTGTATGCTTCCAACAAGCTTGGTGCTCCTGCTTCAAAGCAAACTATTGCTCGCTGGATCTGTAATACGATTCAGCAGGCTCATTCTGCGGCTGGATTGCCGCGGCCAAAATCGGTTAAGGCCCATTCCACTAGGAAGGTGGGCTCTTCTTGGGCGGCTGCCCGAGGGGTCTCGGCATTACAGCTGTGCCGAGCGGCTACTTGGTCAGGTTCAAACACTTTTGCAAAGTTCTACAAGTTTGATACCCTGGCTGAGGTGGACCTTGTGTTTGCTCATTTGGTGCTGCAGAGTCATCCGCACTCTCCCACCCGTTTGGGAGCTTTGGTATAATCCCCATGGTCCTTACGGAGTCCCCAGCATCCACTAGGACGTTAGAAAAAATAAGATTTTACTTACCGGTAAATCTATTTCTCGTAGTCCGTAGTGGATGCTGGGCGCCCGTCCCAAGTGCGGACTTCTTCTGCAATACTTGTATATAGTTATTGCTGCAATAAGGGCTATGTTATTGTTGCATCAGGGTTGAACTGATGCTCTGTTGTTGTTCATACTGTTGACTGGGTAAGTTTATCACAAGTTATACGGTGTGATTGGTGTGGCTGGTATGAGTCTTGCTCTGGATTTCCAAAATCCTTTCCTTGTACTGTCAGCTCTTCCGGGCACAGTTTCTCTAACTGAGGTCTGGAGGAGGGACATAGAGGGAGGAGCCAGAGCACACCAGAATCCAAATTCTTTCTTAAAGTGCCCATGTCTCCTGCGGAGCCCGTCTATTCCCCATGGTCCTTACGGAGTCCCCAGCATCCACTACGGACTATGAGAAATATATTTACCGGTAAGTAAAATCTTCTTCTTTTTTTTTTTTTTTTTTTTTTTGTGAAGCAAAGTTGTAGGCATTTTCTGTGAATGAAATGATCGAAACCTTCAAACAATCCATTTTTATTCCAGTTTGTGAGGCAATAAAACATGAAAAATGCAAATTGTGTGAATACTTCAACAAGGCACTTTAGACTTTTATAGCTCCAGTTAGATGGTGATATGGTATGCTACGATGCTAGCTAAAGGACCTGGCATGTCTCTAAGCAGTCATTAGTGCAGTGGTTCACCAACACTATAAAACAATCCTTTGTTTCAGCAGCTACACTCCATTAGCACTCGCTCTAATAGCACTGAGTGCTTCTTGGTCAGTGTGACTTGGTTCCTCAATTGACCAGTTAGCATAGCTTAATTCTACAAAGTGTATTTTTTTTTTTTTTTTCGTGTAAAGCTGCCAGTTTTGGGTATAAAGTTTTACGAATGGCTTTGCCATAGCATACCCACATCTCAAGCTTGCTTTGTAAAGTCACAGGGGCTGATTCAATTGTTTATTGGTCGCCAAAACATATTGGGTGCCCACCGAGTCTATTCAATTGTGTGCCCATTCGTACCTGATTTAACTAAGCAAAGCAGCTAGTTGTCTAAAGTACAGGTTAAGGCACTCAAACCAGAGCGTTTACACACATTTCAGCTCGCATGTCAGGAGGCTGCAAGCTGACATGTCTCAGCTGCATGCATGCCTGAAGAGGGCAACAATTGTATTGCCCCGTTGGGCGCCATCAAGTGGTGGCCAGGGAGACAATTAACTTGGCTCCTACGCTATGTAGCAAAAAATAAATAAATAAAAAAATCCCATGATTATATACACCCTAACCCCCGAAGCTAATTTTTATTCTTATGATTGTTGTTCTGAGTGGTTAATTTCATGTGTATAAAAGGTGCTGTTATTATGGAGTGCCTGTGTTTTTTAAGGTGTCTGAGATACCTGAATGTGCGATACTGTGGTCACTGCTCACAGGCATGAAAATAATCAACGGTCTTGCTTTATTCTGGTTTGTGGATAGACTAATAGGCCCTACACACTGGCCGAGCTGCCCGACGGCGGATACGGCCGACGGGCGACCCGGCGGCGGGGGGGGGGGGGGGGTGAAGTTTCTTCACTCCCCCCGTCACCCGGCTGCATTGAAGTGCAGGAATATATGGACGAGATCGTCCATATTGGCCTGCATGTACAGCCGACGGACCAGCGATGAACGAGCGCGGGGCCGCGCATCGTTCATCGCTGGAGCCTCCACACTGCACGATATGAACGTTATCTCGTTCATTAATGAGCGAGATCGTTCATATCGTGCAGTCATGTCGCCCAGTGTGTAGGGCCCTTTAGACTACTACATTGACAAGGCAAGTTGTGCTACTAAGGTAACTTAATTGGACTTCATAAACCAGTTCTGGGTTCTAAAGCCATGTACACACATGGGGTAGATGTGTGCTAAGCGTTCTAGCATGCATCTCTCCCCCGCTAAGGCGCGATGTGTGCTGGGGACGACTACGCTCATTTCACCAAGCGGTGAAATGAGCTATCTCAGTAGATTTGGCATGCATGCCAAATCTAGGGTCAGCAGTAGCGACGCGTGGGGCCGCGCATACTTGTCGCCGGCACCCTACACACAGAGATCCATGCTTAATTTCTATACAATCTAGTCAGATTGCTTAGAATTTAAGCATGGACGACTGTGTACCCCTCTTCATACTTATCGTTTACTGAGGGTGTTCCATAATTGTGGAAACACCCTTATTAAAAGGAAATAAGTGAGGAAATATTAATCCAGTGTCTACACATATGGGAGTATGGCTCATACCATATGTGTAGACACTGGATTAATATTTCCTTACTTATTTCCTTTTTAGAAGGGTGTTTCACAATTATGGGCCACCTCTTATTTATGTCAAAATGCTTCAAGTGCTGTTTATATTAACTAAGAAATTCTTGACCTGTCTCTCTTGTAGGGGCTGTTCTCAAATATGAGCTCACTATTGTACCCCAAACTGTAAATGGCTTTTAAAATTATTTTCCACCACGTTTGAAGTATAATAGATACACACATGAAAAGGTTTTGAAAAAGGCAATTCATTAAGTGATTGTACACCTAACTATATAAGAGGCTGGTTCACTTAGATGTGGGTTCTGTACCCTGTGCTCGCGGTTTAACATTATTGGCGAAATTCAAATATAATTCGCACCAGCAGTTGGCATTCAATGGAGCTAATCAATTGTAGCTTAGTTCGGACGCGATTGGCAGCCAATGCGGACATTTCAGCTTGCTGCTTTACACAGCGAAACCTGACACCAATTGTCGCGATCAGCGCAATAATGATAGATCAATTGACTATCACCCCTGTGATTTCCCTTTTACTTTAGACTGGAGATCAAGGTGAGATGACGACAATTAAATTCCCACCTGTGTGCATTTTCTCCCAATCCCCTTGCATTTTAATTCCAAGTGGCAAGGCGGTGAATTTCCCATTTTAATGCTTCAGTGTTTGGCTTATGTGAAGTACATGAATAGGATCTGCTGGGGATACTTTGTAACAAAACTATTTTGCTGCTACTGCAGGCAGCTCAATCATTTCAAATGCTAGTGTGGCTTGTCAGATTCTACCCCCCCCTTGGCTAATTTTGCAATCTTGGTAAATACTGCAAACCCTGTTTATTTGTTTGACCTGCGGAATCCTCAAGGCGCCGCTTAATCTCTGCTGACTCCCTACTGTTGCATGCAGTAGAAATTACATTATGCCCCAAGTAGAGAGATACCAGCGCATCCAAAACCATGCTTCATTTAATAAAAAATCATAAGGGAAACGTTCGACTAGCGTCTTGAGAACCACTTATCTTTGTCAACGCTAATTATCTGTTTATCAAAGGTCTGGCTGTGTTTACTATGCAGAATTTTGTAGTAGTTGGGCTTTTCACTTACAAAGATTTTGTTGGGTTCGCTTCTGTGTACACATCGGTTTTGCAATTTTACAATAAATTAAAACATAATGTATGAGAAATGGCTGGATGCTTTTTCTTGAGCTAGTCCTTTTAAGATATATTCTTCATTATTGGTTTTCATTGACTCATTATTTTAACTTTACCAGTGAATTGGGTATGAAGGAAACATGGGCCTTCCCATACAGTTAAATATTTGCAATGTACTTTAGTGTTTTTTATTTTTTTCTTAAATCATTTAAACTAGTGTGAAACAAAAAAGGAGAACTACGATTTCAGACTGGGATGAATTCAATTAATTGGCATTGAAGCCATTGTCAGGAAGGCATCTCACTTCCATCTGCATTGCAAAGTTTCCATTTACACCTCATAGTGGTGCACAGGGGAACTTGTTATGTTGGCACTAATGTGGCTGATATGTGCGATGCCCAGCAACGCATTGCATGGTATTTAATCACCCTAAGGTCGGGTACACATTAGATCAATTTTGTTCCCGACTGATCCTACGCACAATGCAGGGGACAACGACGCAATGTACAATGCCAGCATGGCATCGCAAATAATATCATCTGGAAGGCCATGGAGTACTCCCAACCAGAACATGTTGCATGCGACCTGCGGGATCGCGCAATCGCTGGTACACACTGAACAATCCAGCCAATATGTTCTGATTTGCCCAGAAACTACATATCGTGCCAAGATTGTTGTAGTGTGTACCGACCCTAAGAAATACGTTAATGTGACCAGTCCATCCTCTTAAAAAGGAAAATTTCAGGTAGTCACACTGCAGATCTTTAAACGAGCTCTTGTCTAACGAGGGACATTGCAACAAACAATAAAATATGCTATGTGGCAAAGTCACTGTGAAATGAGGACATACAGCTGTCTTCAACAATATTGAATCCACATTTTGGAAAGCTGAACTCTGTGTGTTGGCTGTATCTTATTTTCAAAATTATGCATGGCCATTTTTTTCTTTTGCGAAGTTCCTTTGGAATTTGTCAACCATGTCTCGCGGAAAGAACAAGAAAGCTGGCCTTTCAGGGAATCGAACAGACAGTGAAGATCCCAACGAGTTAGACCGAAGAATTTTTGTCGGCAATTTACCCACAAGCCGCATGACTAAAAAAGAAATGGAAGAAATGTTTTCCAGATATGGAAAGATTAGTGGTTAGTACTGTTTTATACTCTTTAATAGGAAATTACCAGAAGACATGCAGTAACTTTATATGTATTTTTTTTTTTTTTTTTATCTTGAAATAAATGTTACCTTTTTAAGCAGATGTAGAATATTATTACTTTTGTATTGGAAGCTTTTAATTTGTCAGTCTAATTCATTGAGTTTAACATGAACTGTAATTTTACAGTGCTTCATTATATTCATAGTAGCTGTTGCTATTTCAGCTATTGTAAAATGTAATTTTAGTTGCAACTACCCTAGTGACGCAAGTTTGGCTATATTTTTAAGAAAAATTGCACTCTTGTACGATGCAACGTCATTTTAAGTAGCCTCTGACCTTAATCATTATTTTATTTGGCAATCTGTTTAAAAAAAAAAAAGCACAACAAAAAGAATTGCTACTATACTATGGTATATTATGCAGCAATTGCATCAGTCATAGCCACAATGGAACTTACATTATAAATTGAAAAACCTCTATTGCCAATTAACATACCAGTTTTTGCACTTTGGTAGTAAACTAGAACACATGTAGGAAACCCATACAAACTCCTCACTGATAGTGCCTTGATTGGAATCGAATACACAACAGCAAGGCAGTAATGCTAACCACTGTGCCACCATATTGTCTAAGGGAAATATGTTTAAATTTTTTAATTTATCTAAAGTTAACGTTGTTACATATTCAGTGTTTTAGTAAATGTTAAAAAAAAAAAAACACCTAATACTATGTAAAGGATTCAAGCCATTTCTGAACTTTTTGCTCCACTTTCCTATTGCTTTAGCTTAAAATGGCTAAGTATCCTTATTTACTGCATCTCTGGCTATAGCACCCTGATGGAGCTTTTTTCCTGGCTGTAACTGCTATTCATTTTCCAGCCCTCACCATGCTTCATGGCTATGGTTTCGTGCAATATGAACGTCAAGAGGATGCAGATGCTGCTGTGATTGCTGAAAATGGTCGTATTTATAAAGGGTATAGATTAGGTAAGGCTAATTCTGTAGTTATTGGCACAAAAATTAAATTAAAAATTTGCCTTCAGAATGCTGTCTTATTATTTTTTGGGGGGGTGATGGGTCTCTGCATGTTTTGACATATTCATATATTTTCTCGTAAGAGGAGCAGATTCAATTGCTATTTGCTGTTGCCAAGAAATATATAGTGTTATGATCATTCAGTTTACTGGGCCTGTTAATGGTCTGACTAGAAGAGTTTACATGTGGGATTTTTAGATGTATTCCAGAAAACCTTGCACTGAATGGAATACAGATACTGTACTTCTATTAAGCTAAATTATGGCTCTTTGAAAATTATTTGAGACAAACACTGACCAGGAGCTCATTAGAAGTGACACAAATAATCCAAAATTTGGAGATAATTTTTATACATCCCGTACTCCTCATTACATGGTCTTGCCTTCCCCATTACTTTGTGTGCTCTGATGAATACATTATACAAATTGATGCCCCAGGTTGGTGTGGATGGTATTGTCTATTGCCAAGAAATATATGTAATTCAGATCTGACGTCCTACAACCCTTATAGATTGCCTGGAAGAAATAAATGTTCCTTTTCAAGAATGTGTTTGGTTTTTTTTCCCCCCCCCGTTTTTTTTTGGTGTATAACGGAAAAAAAACCATCCAAATATTTCTGCAATTGAAGCATCATTTTAATTGTCAAGGGGAGGCAGTTTCCTGAAAGAAGAAAAACCTTCCTTGCTCTTGTTTCTCCGCCATTGTAACTCCTCTTCGCCGTGATGCCCCTGCCATGGCGCCGGATGCAGTGTACAGTAACCTGGCTAAAATAAAATTCACCTGCTGAATGCATCAGCTTATTATTGGTGCTGCTTTATGGCTCACTGCAGTAAAGGAAAGCACTAATTTAGTGGATGGAGAGCCAGAGTCTGAGAACTGCTGGGTTATGTTTATTTTGAGGAACTTGTCTGACTAAGTCAGATGAATGTGCCTTTCTACATGTTACCTGACTAAAAATATGACCGTGCAGCGTATTCTCACAAATCACGAGGGATCAGATTTTTTTTTTTTTCTTCTCTTCCTCCTCCTCATCTTATACACTGGTCTCAAGATAGCTTGTTTGTCTGTGTGTTTTGGGAAGGCTTCACTGATATTAAAGAACACACAGGACATGAAAGTTTGTGCACACTTATAGGGCCCATTCAGTGGACCCAATTCAATTCGATGACAGTTGAATAGCGCCGGAAATTAACTCTCGGGCCTATTCAATACAGCGCAGTGGAGAATGCCCGTTCTCCCGGACTAAACAGGGCGTTTTGTCGTGAAAACAAACATTCTCCAACTTAAGTGCCCGGCATGACGCTGTTTCCGCCACGCTAAGATCAGAAATCAGCATTGCGTTGGCACTTTTGTCAAATTTTTTTCTCGCACCATTGCAGGGGTGTGAGAAGAAATCTCGTTGTTGGGTGTTACAGGGTGCTGTATTGAATAGCCCCGGAGCTAATTCCCGGCACTATTAAACTGTCATTGAATTGAATCGTGCCCAATTACTTCTGGCCCCTGCTGGGATGCTATAGGAATGGGCGTTTATCGACGCCATTTCATTGTTGCTCCATTCAAAAGCTGGTTGGCTGTGGCAGTCATATTTTCTTCTCGCAACCTCTGGAGATGCGAGAAAACAATGTTGAAGACCATAGTTTGGATGTCCAAGCCCAGACTATAGACGCCCAATCAAGCTCTCAGACTGGTAAACTAGGAGCTGTGAGGCATCTTAACTGCTAGTGGGGTCGTCTGATCGTAGCAACAGTTGAATAGTTCTGATAGATGCCCATTCCTATAGGCGCCTAGCAGGGGCACAAGAAACCATTAAATCGTCCCCATAAAGTACATTTGGACCATGCTGTCCAGTGGGGTCTGGTCCTTTGTGAAGGGATAAGACTGTGTTGCTTTGTTATGATTACCTGTTCAGTTCATAAAATCCCTTACCTCTTGTCTTGTAATATACTGATGGTACCTAATTCATCATTGGGAGGGCATGCTCCAACTTGATGGTCTTTACTGGGTTTGCTTTGTTTCTTCTTAGCTATACAAATGATCCTAAGTGGGTGTGTTAAAAAATAAATAAATAAAAATGGAATTTGTAACATGTTTATTTTATATTGTCTTACAGTTTCTAGGCCAATTACAAATCCAAGATAGGGAAGCCTTGAATTCTCGAAGATTTACAGTTATAAACAAAAATACATTTATTGCATTTACAGGTTTGGGTTAAGGGCCCTACACATTGGCCGATCCGCCGCCGAGCTGCCTGACGGCGGATACGGGCGACCCGGCGGCGGAGGAGCAGTGACGGGGGGAGTGAAGTTTCTTCACTCCCCCCGTCACCCGGCTGCATTGAAGTGCAGGCAAATATGGACGAGATCGTCCATATTGGCCTGCATGTACAGCCGACGGGGGACCAGCGATGAACGAGCGCGGGGCCGCGCATCGTTCATCGCTGGAGCCTCCACACTCAAAGATATGAACGGTATCTCGTTCATTTATGAACGAGATCGTTCATATCTTTGACTGATGTTGGCCAGTGTGTACGGCCTATAAGTCTGCAGCTATTTTAATTGGCATCAAGATAAAATCCCAATTTTCTTTTTTCAAAATATTGTCCAACTTTTGGTTTCAAGTGCTTCTTAACATTTATATGTAAGTGCTAGAATGACTTGTTCAGTTGCAAAGTTGAAACCAATCTCGGCACAAGGGAGCCTATTTCTACTGATAAACTAACGGTATCCTTATTTCATGATAACTTTGTTTTAAGCAAAAGTCCATCTCTTGAGTAAAGTTTAAAAGTATTGGATGTAAGGCGCCCAAATGGTCAATTTTCCAAATACAACTGCCCTACATTTGCTTGAATTAGACAGAAATGTGCGAAAATCCTGTTTAGGCTTGTATGTTGTGCATTTTTTTTTTTTTTTTTGGTTGTGTTGTTTTTTTTTATTTTACTTTACTGTAAAGTTCTGCACAGAATATAGTGGTTTTTATTTTCATTAATTAGTAAGGAACAGAGACCAATTTTCATTTTTTTATTTTAAATTTTTTTTTGGAAATGCATAAACCTTTCAGTGCTACCACCGTATAATTTACCAACAGTCTTATCTACATCCACAGCTACGTAATTTAGTGAGCTGTGAGAAATCTATCTTGCGTTCGGGGTCTAAATGAGTTTCCATTTAGGACACTTGTTCCTTTTCCCAAAGCCTCTGGGCTTAGCATGAAACCCCGTCGACAGTGGCTTATGTTCAGTACCATTTGCTGTCCTGAAGTCAAATTGTGGTAACTTATTAATTTTGACCACATAAGTGCACCACACTTCAAATATCAATAACATTTTGTGGATCATGTTAATTTTCTGAAAAACTAGGACGTGTATTTACATGTTTGTACCCCACCTCTTTATTGCCATTAAATGTAAAAAAAATCTGAGGTATAATAGAGCTTCCTATTTGTCCAGGAGGTTAAAATAAAAAATATTTTGGTTAAATTAAAAAAAAAAAAAAAAAACTTTACAACTTTCCATTGAAGCGAATGCGGCATGAACATTTAACAATGGTGGGCACAAAACTGTGGTACAGATTTGACAGACGTTCAACAGCGGAAGCGTTAATGATTGGTAAATATTCTGTTTGAAGATGTCCAGTTGGATTTATTGCTCATGTAACATACTGCTTAATTGCAAAATGTCAAAATACTTTCCTAAAATATGACTAGCTTTTGATTATACCTAAAAGTAAGCAATGTCACAAGGTAAATCTATTTTTGTTCAAGCCATGGGAATGTGCAAAAAATAAAAATTAAAAAACCTTTTCTGCACTTAAAGGCTTCTCTCAAACATGGATGGTGTTAGCAAGCATTTGGAAGTGGAAAACGTGCACGCTTTTGTCTTTCTGTTGACCTTTTAAAGCACTTTAAGACTGTTATTGGAGTTAAATTTCAATTTTGTAATACATATTTTGAATATTTGTAAAATAGTTAAGAAAACATTGCACTGACTGGAAATAAACACAGTTCACACCTTTCCTTGGTACCAGTTTTATTTGACTTATTTTTTATTCATACATGAACTTAAATGTTTTCACCTCTTTCAAGTTATTGAACAGATGGGTTAATTGTGCTTTACAGATATTAAAAAGGCAGCTGAAGGAAGAAAAATGAATAAGGCTCAGTCCAGGTCCAGTCCATCACGAAGGTAATATACTTTCGCGCGTCATTCATGGTTTTTTATAAGTTGGGTTCCCTGGAACAAGTCTTCTCCAGCAACATCTTCACAAATTTTAAAATTACATTACCGGACTTCATCCCAAGCTAAGGCAACGGCCCTTTTGGATTTGATAGTCGCCATAATAAGACGATGCAATTTTGGAATAAAAAAACGTTTGCGTTTTACGTTGCGTTTCTAAGCCTAACTGTTCACATAAATCTTTATCAATGAAGAGGTTTAAAACTGGTATACAAGTTTTCCTTTTTAATATTTAAAAAAAAAAAAAAAAAACAACAACAAGCTGTTAAGTGTTCACCCAATATTGCAATACTTTACTGTGAATTTATGCAGAGTTCTCATTGTGGCTTAAATTTTTCTTCAACCTAAGCAACTGTCATTTGACAAATTGATTATAGCCGTGCAGTCTTGTTTGTGGTGTCAAAGTTGAACTTTTCATTTCCTTCTGTTAAGCGTTCTCGGCTTTCACAAAAATACAAATTTCTTTATTTGAAATGGGTTCTAGGCCATCGATAAATGTTTTGAGTCCCACACTTCTGTTAATATTGGTTTCAATCTAAAGTACACATTTAAGAAGGTATTTTGTTGTGATAAACTACAGTATACTTGCTGTCTAAAACAATCTGTCTCAACAGAAAAGATGCTTTGACCCCCCTGTTCAAATTTATAATTTTTTTTTTTTAAGAAGTTGAAGCCAACTAAAACATTACATTAGTGTAAGCACATAACATTAAAAGTAAAAATACAAAAAAAAAAAAAATGAAACGGGCATAATATTCGCTAATCGCTTGCAAATAAGCATAAATCTTGTAAATTTCGCTCTGCATCGATTTTGTTGCATCTGATGTCTTTTTAAAAAAACAAAAAAAAACCTTCGAAACTTAGGTGGTACCTGGTTTGCATATTTTTGTTAATCTGTTATTCTTTCATTCTATGGTGGACACTGGAACTGTGGGTATAGCGGAGTGCAGGAAACTGGGAACCAAGGAGTTCACTTCTTTAAACTACAGGGCAGGCACTTTATACCCTATACCCCACCTGTATCCCTGGAGACCAGTTTTTCTTGATACCTCAAGGAAAAGGGCACGTTTTTTAGCCCCCAGTTAATAAATAAATAAATGAATGAATTATTATTTTTTTTACTTTAGATGAGCAATCAGCAGTAGCTGTTCTAATGCTACTGCTGACTGCACCAACATTTCATTATCTCCCTTGTGCAGATATATATCTGAGCATTGAACTACAGTAGGTACTGTGTATGTTTGCTGTGTTAGACAGATTATTTTTCTAACTAAACGTAATTTCACAGGAGTAGCTCCTTCACTCTGGTTATAGTGAAAATTTGCTTATAAGTTATAGGTACATTGCATAGTTGCTCTAGTAGGTTACAATAGTGCTTGCTGTTTTGTTTAACAGTAGTGATCTCACTGTATTTGGGGCTCAATTATCAGTGGCAAGACCACTAATTTGTTTGTGGTCTTTTAGTTAAGTGCTCTTGCCCCTACACGCCACTCCAAGGGCAAGGGGTCCTCGACCAAAGCCGCCCAGTGGGAAAAGGGTGCTCCTGTGCTATTTGCTTATATGTGCACAGTCTATAAGTAAAATTTTTCCTGTTCGCGGGATCGTACTGACCTTTGATTGTTGCTCTGTGGAGGCACACGGTGAGTATCTCGGATGTGTTTCCTCCTCAGGAACCAGACTGGACGACCTTACTGTCCCTTCGCTATGCAGCACTTTGCTTCACAGCTAGCGGCTACCAGGCCTCTTCCGCTCTGTACGGCTACATCTCGGGGGCAGAAGCATATCACTTATCAACCGCCTCTAGAGAACCCATAGCTGTCTCTATCGGAAATGACTTGGGTTCGGTCCCAATCTGTACAGGGTATGGTTATAATTTCTTACCGCATATGAGTCCTTCAGCTACACAAAAAGTTCTTAGGTAAGTTCTGTGCATCCCCATACCGATGGTCCTTTGCAGGCTGAAGCAGAAGGGGGTAGTTTTTATTGCCACGGACTGGCCCAAATGAGTGCATGAATCTATTTGTGTGTGTGGAGAACCTATTTTCAGTGGTGGTCTTCCCGGCGTCTGGACCCCTTTTGTCTCTAGTCTTTCCAGAGTCTTGTCTTTCTTGCAGACTGGCTTGCTTAGCATTGCTGAAGGTGCAGGTGTCGACTCTGTTGGTGTTTCAACAGGTGCCACGCTCGCCTGCAGTTCAGACCACCTCAATGGGTACTTCACATACAGCCCCCTTTTTGGTACCTCCAGTACATCCATGGGACTTGACCCTTGTTTTAAAGGTTCTACAGGTATCTCCCTGTGAACTGTTAGGCTCTGTCTTCCAGGTAAGCCAACAAAGTTAAACGGTGTTCTTGCGATTTCCAGGGCACGCTGGTTCTCTGATTTAGTGGTGCTGTCTCGCAGAGGGCCTTCCCCCCCCCCCCCCCACACACACACACACACTCCAACAGTGCTGTTCTTTGCACCTGTCTAGACTATAATGAAGGTAGTCTTGCTGTTCTATATCAGCCAGGAAATCGTAGTCCCTTCTCTTTCTTCTTCCGACTCTATCTCTTCTCTCCTCATGTTGGATGTGGTACGAGCGCTTCATACTTATGTACACCAGACTAGGGCTTTCCACAAGTCAGACTCTTTGTTCGTATTGTATGATGTCCGCAAGCGAGACTATCAAGCCTCTAACCAGACCTTAGCTGGTTGTATCTAACGATTCGTCAGGCTTACCTGTTGGTGAAAAAGCCAGTTCCAACCTCTGTCGAGGCTCATTCCACTAGATCTATTGTGGCCTTGACGGCGGGCCGCCATGGAGCCTCCACAGAGCAGCTTTGTAAGGTGGCTACGTAGTCTTCTGCCAACAGCATTGACACATTTGGCTTTTCGGGTTATGGTCCAGCATAGGAACATTCCCTCCCATAACTGAACTGTTTTGGGACGTCCCTGTGTCCACCATAGGATGAAAGAGAACTGTATTTTTGCCTTGACTATAAAAATCCTTTTTTCGGAATCCATGGTGGTCATCCGGTGGCCGCCCTCGCACCCCTGACTGGCTAGGGGATTCTTGCTTCCGGCACTCTGTGTACTGTATTTTGCTTTGCCTGGTTCTGTATGAGTGTGTGCCGTTTTTTTTTTTTTTTTTTTTCCCTCTGTTCCTTGGGCTTCTTAGGCCAAAGTGGTCTCCAGGGATACAGGTGGGGAGGAGTAGCCTGTGCTGCAGTTCAAAGTAGTTAACTCCTTTGGTGCCGAGTCTCCTGCACTCAACTATACCCACAATCCCAGTGTCCACCATGGATTCAGAAAAAAGGGTTCTACGCGTAAAACGAAAGGGTTTTTTTTTTTTTTTGTTTTTTCCCCCTCTTTTTCTAAAAGCTACTATCACAGTAATACTTATGTTGCAAGTCCGTGGAAGAATTATCTGCATTTCTTTCAACGCATAGCTCTGGAAAATTACATCTTAAAATCTTTATTCTAAAATGTTGGAAACATTTTTAATTCTAATGCTTGTAATTGGATGTGAGCAGATTCTTCTGTGGTTTTTTTTTATTTATTTATTTTTTAATTTAAATTAATGGATGTTTTTTGGTACTTCAGAGAACTGTATACATATGGGGACAGCCAGGAGCCAAGACGTGATCGCTCCCCTCTACGTTCCAGCCCCAGGAGAGACAGAGAACCCCGAGATAATAGAGATTCACGAACAGCTCGGGAGACACGAGAACCCCGGGAACAAAGAGATATTAGAGATACACTTGAGTCCAGAGATGTAAGAGAGGGGCACAATTCTAGGGAGGTACGAGATGCACGTGAGCTCAGAGAACTACGTGACCCAAGAGACATAAGAGATGCTAGGGAAGTTCGCTTCCGTGACACCCGTGATGTAAGAGATCTCCAGAATCTGTTTGAACGTTACCGAGATGCTCGTGACCCAAGAGATCCATTATACAGGTATGTGTAAAGAATGTTGTAAAGTTTCCTGCCAATCTTGGAAAAAGTTGTCTGAATTGCATGCCATTACTTTTATAGACATTCAAAGGTCATAAGGGTAACTTCAGTTAGCTTCAAGGTTCTGTAGTACACTTGTATTTTCATTTCTACTAAAGCATTCCGTTTTGCTTGCACATATGATCAATAACTAAAACATTAAGCCAAAACATAAACTGCTAGGCTACTGAAACCCATGGCTAATTGAATTGCATATTACCCCTTTTCTTTTTACCTTTTAATGATTTAATATATATTGGGTTATTCTCTAAAGTCAAGTTTTTTAAGTCTAAAAAAAAGTCCCACTGTTAATAAATCCCCAATGCATTATGTTGGGATTACATGCTATAAGCTTTCACTTTTGAGTGATTCATGAATATTGTATTTAAAAATCAACCCCCCCCCCCCCCCATCCCCTTAGTTCACTACATTTGAGGAATGCGTGTTCCTCTTCGGGTGTGTTTGGGCAGAGATTCTACAGACAGTGCCTGCTCCCACTTCTGTTGCATAGGCCTGCCTGTTACAGTTGTAGTGATTCAGAGACGGGATAGGTTTTTGGGAGGGCTTTAAATAGTGAAGAAAAGCCACCTGGTCACTAATTTAAGCCCACCCAACTCTAACCTGTCCCTGGACCATTTGTGTAAGATTTGAAAAAGTGAAGTATTTGATTACACTGGAGTATCAGACTGGAAGAATGTATGCCGAGATCAACAGCAACTTGGAGAATTGGTACTGGGACGGAAAGGCACAGCAGACTGGGAGCAACATTGTACTCGCAAGTCACCCGGCTACCATTAGACCAGTGCTCAAGCTACAATTCTCCCATTTGTGGTATATTGCAAGTGAAACCCCACCCAAACTTATCCTGTCCCTGGACCACTTGTAGTGGACTAGGGAAATGTAAAAGGCATGCCTATTCAACACAATTTAAGTGTCTTTCTACACGGAGTATCTTTCTACTTTTGTAACCTGTGCAGAAGTGGGAGCATGTGCGGTTCTCTTTTAATGCAGTGAACTAGAGGAATTTTTTTTTTTCGAATACAATATTATGGATCACTCAAAATTGAAAGCAAGTGATCCCATCATGATCCCAAAATAAAACGTTGGTATTTTATTAACAGTATAAAAAAATGGTTTTGGTTTTCCCAAACTTTAAAAAAAAAAAAAAAAAAAAAAAAAAAGCCTTCTGAGAATCCCATTTTTTTCCCTCAGCTCCCCCCCCCCCCCCCCCCCTCCCCCTTCATTTTTATGGAAATTAACTGCTGTTTTATATATCATATGAAAGTCCATATAGGTTTAAAATGAGGCCTTACCCAGCAATTGCAATTTAAAAAAAAAAAGTTACTAGCAAACTTTGTTAAAATGCAGCTTTGAAGCCATAGAACTTCAAAACTAGTGTCCATATCAGCCTGAGATTTGAGGGGTGTCTTTATACCCATGGCAGCATTTATTATACCACATTTCATTGGTCTGAAACATTCAGTTTGAAACCTGTGTTGATTTGGTGTGGAATAACCCTGAATGTCTCTTTGATAAACAGTAGTAATAAAGTAATAGAAACATGATAGACAATTATTGACCATTTTGAAGTGGTACACGAATTAAAGTAAAATCCCTGTTTTGATGACTCGTGGCTTAATAGTTCTATCAAGGAACAACCACATTAATATATAGACAAATCTAAACCATGTACATATCCTGATTTTCAGAGGTTTCCTAATACACAGGTTGCAAAACAAATATTTGTAAATGATCCTGGAAGAAATTAAGTGCTATGCTCTCAAAATGAACCCCTTTGCTGCTGAGCCTATTCTGCCTCTGTTTGGGCAGGTCACAATCCAACATCAGTAACTTTTCTGTACCCATCCAAATAATGCCTTGTTTATTTCAAAAGATTTAAAATCTCTTGAAAATAAAGACCATCCTTGTTACATCGTTAATCTAGTTTTCTTTTTCATCCACTAGGGGTCACTGGAGTACTCTTGGGATATGGACGGCGTAGCAGAAACAAAGGCACTGAATATTTAAATTTAGAACTCTCCACCCCTCCATATCCCAGAGTACCTCAGTGTACGAACCCAGTGTTTTTTCTGTGCTCAAAGCACTAACATCGGCTTGTGGGATTCCCACACTTGGTGGAAGATTTTATTAATTTTTCATTTTGACTTTTTAATTTTTAATTTTTGCACTTATCACATCCCTTCCCAGTTTCTGTAAAAACATGGGTCCGGGATAGTGCCGCTGCACGGAGGCAGCGCATGGCGTGTCGGTCCTCACAAAGAGCACCCTCACAGCCACACGCAGCTCACACCTGCTGGAAAGGCTGGACGGAGCTTACTGAAGAAGCCCCGTCATAGCCCTCACTACATGCGGCACGACGAGCAAGGTATGGTGGGGTGTCAGGGCGGTCAGCTCACGCTGCCGCCCTGCTGTGTGGGGAAAGTGCTCCTTTACCGATGGCCCGCCGCTGATTACATACACCCGCCGCTGCTTACAGGTGCCGCCGCTGATTATCCAGCCACCGCTGTACGAGGCCGCCCGAGCCAGCCGCTCTACACTGCCGCTATCTAGGGGGACACAGCTCGGAGCGGCCGCACGTCACTCAGACACCGGCCGCTCTTCCGGCGCTGATTACCCGGCCACCGCAGCCCGCCGCTGATTACCCGGCCACTGCTGTACGAGAGACACTGCTCGGAGCGGCCGCACGTCACTCAGACACGCCGCCCGCTCTTCCGGACCGCAGCTCCCCGGCGCTATACACAGCGCTCCCCTGCTTCCGCTAGGCTCCCTGCACCCGCTCCCGTCCGCTGCAGGTATAGGGGGGAGAAGCTACCTCACAAGCAGCGCAGCTGCAGGGGGGGTGAGGGGGAGTAAATGCCCATAGCAGCAGCACCATATAGCAAGGCTGCATGGGTTAAGAAGTCATAGGCTGTTCAGCTTTTTAAACAGGCAGTTAGTTATAGGCTATCAGTGTCATAACCTAAACTATGTTTCTAACTGTAAGCATGGCAGCCATTTTTAACATGTTTCCTGTTTTTCTGTTAAGGCTGCCATATAATGTTAATACAAAATTCACTGCAGGCAGTGTTTATATTAACTGGAAGGCTAGCTGAAGGCATGTATTGTAAACTGCATGTATTTTACTGTATACTAGACCTGTGGTTATCACTGTATAATAGGCTATTAAGCCTATATTACCTGTATAATAGGCTATTAAGCCTATATTAACACTGCAGCAGGTATTGTAACCTGTCCTGTGAATTTCAGTGTAAGCATGGCATGGGGGCCATTTTAATCATTCCTGTTTCTTCCAGTTTATAATTCCAGAACATTCCGGCCATACACCTCTACTCCACAAGGAGGCGCAGGGGTGTTGGTGGGAATTTTGGTTCAGGTTTCACATAAGTTAGCCATGGAAACTGTAGTGTATTTCGACATAAATATATAGATATATATATTACACATGTGCAGGTCTGCCCTTTGCTTATTGTGTTGTCTGTATGTATAACTCCAACACAGACTAAAAACAATAAATGACCAGTAGGTCAATGTCTCAAATTTACAGAGACTAAGGAGACTCTTACATCTAATCCGTCGAATTTAATAAACGACAGATCTTCAATGAGTTTCTTTATTTAGAATATCTGACTAAGATTTAAGTCTATTTACCCGTTTCCACATCTAAATGGGAGAATCCGCCATTGCTGAATTTGTCAGTGCAAACATTATAAAGACCCAACATACATTTGGGTCACTAGGATTTATCGTTAATAAGAAGCTGCAGAGTATCTCTGTAAAGCTTCTGCTGACGTCTGTTACCTTGATTCTCGTTTTTTATCGTCGCTAGTTTCAGCACGACAAGGCCAGAAGTTGTTTGGTACTATATTTGATATTCAGGGGAAGCCTGTTCATTCCCAGACCTATGTTAAGCATTGGCAATTCAAAATGACTCCGTTCGACAGAAGCGGTAAGATCGGAGTCTCCGAAGTTACTCCGCCAGCTCTAATGGAGGAGTCTCAGACTTTCCAAAGGTCCAGCTTCCTTTTGGGTGTTAATTTAACTGGTCTTATCATTTAATACAGAATGACAAATTCTATGTCAGACCTCACAGCAATAACTACTCGTGAGAAGGGTACATTAGACCAGCAGTCAGATAGTAGGGGGTTTGGCCAACCACCTATGGATTCAAAGAAAAGCATTTACCTGGTAAGTACCAAAATCCTATTTTCTCTGGCTTCTTTATGATGCACTCCTGCCTGAGGAGCTGACACTCTTATTAATCAAACTGCGCAGACAGCAAGCTGAGCTGAGCAGTATTCGGGAGCACACGCTAACGCAACTCCTGCATCTAAAGCAGTCCTGCAGCCAAAAGGTCAGCAATGCATCATATAAATTGCCTCCTCCGGTATCAAAACGGAAATTCTTTGGTTCGGTGTTTAAAGTCTTTAGACTTCAGTCTTTTCAAGGCTGTGGTACAAAAACAGTCACGACTTGTAACGCCAGGGCGCTAAAAAGTCAACAAGCCAGCGGCTTGACGGCCTCTTAGGCCATCTCGAATTTCCAATTGTGGAAGCGCGCCTTTACACGTTACATTTGCCGGGTGACCAGACAGCCAATCATGGATGTATCCACTATTTAAAGGTTAAGGACAAGACTGCCTCTGTCGGACGCAATTAGGCGTTTTGGCAGGTTGGAATTCAGTCTCTGCTGGTTTTCAGCTGTTTTTATTTCCAGGCCTGGTACACCAACAGACTCAGGGTTACTTATTCCCCTCTGTTTGGGGTACGAAAGCCGGAGGGCTCCATCGCAGTCTCAATCAGCAAGTCAATTACTACAGATTGAAAATGAATTTCTGCGGTTAGTATTTGCATATTTGGAGCCACAAGATTGCAAAATTGCGCTTGATTTTCCAAATGCGTATTTACCCATTCCGGTTTGGTCACTGCATCACAGGTTCTTGCGTTTTGCAACACGCCACAACCACTAACCGTTTCAGGTTCTACCGTTTGGCCTCTTGTCAGCGCCTCGGGTATTCACAAAAGTGATGTTGGTGATAATAGCTCATCTTAGAGTCCTGGCAGTAACAATCGTTCCATACTTAGACGATCTGCTCATAAGAACTCTGTCTCAACAGAGGTTCCTCTTACTTGCGCTGCTAACGTACACCACGGTTGCAGTGTCAAGTTCAAACGACTTCAATCCTAGGTATAATTTATAGATAGGGTAAATCAAACAGATTTTCCTACTACACCAGAACCATCTAGTACAATTAGTGCAAACGCCACGCACTCTAGCGGTACATTGGGTGTTCGCCTATTAGGAACAATTATGTGTTTTCGAAGCGTTTTAATTCGCTGGGTTTCCCACAGGGGGGCGAGGGTGTCTATACTCTGGCCGAGGGTTTCAGAGTTTAAGGAGTTGTAGTTAAAAAAGATCAGCGACAGGGGGTTCGAAAACGGATCACGACAGATTGCTGTCTATAAATGTCCTGGAACTCCGTGCAATTTACAATGCACTACATGTTCGCTTTCAGTCTGTCCAAGTGCAGTCAAACAACGCAACGGCAGTTGCATACAGCCGCATGGCAATGCGGGAGGTAACTCGCATCCTCAATTGCCCAGAACACCATAAGGTGGTGTTGTCGACAGGGTTCTTTCCTGGAGTGACATCTGTTAGACAGATGATCTCACCCGTCGGGATTTTCATCCAGAAAACTGGCCATTAAATCCAGAGGTGTGTCACATGTGGTCCACAGGTGGGGTTACCCTCAGGTGTACATGATAGCATTTCGCCACAATTACAAACGCTCAGTATGTGTACAGAACGACAGATCACAAGGGCAGTGGCGGTGGAGGTTCTCACATTCGCGTGGTAGTACAGCCTTGTGTATTTGGCTCCACCGTTTTCCGCTGCTCTCTCCGTTGCTAAAACGGATCATAAGACAGTTCGTCACAGTCATACTAGTGAGATCTCATGGGCTTCGGAAAGCTTGCTTCTCGAATCTCCAAGGAATACTTGCACACGATCTTGGCTTGCTCATAATATGTCCAACCTGTTACAACAGGGACCGTTCTTTTACCCCTATTTACCTAGGTACCGCGGCTGCGGTTAACGGGGTGGGGGGTTCAGATTGCCATCTTAAGAAAAGAAATAGGGCATTACAGTATCGGTTATACCATCCATGTTACGAGCTAGGAGCCGCTTACGGCAGCTCATTATTAAAAAATTTGGTGTGCCTATATAGGTGGTGAGGATCGGAAGTTTCCGACATCATCTTTCCAGTTACCCGTATTCTGTTATTTTACAGACGGGGTGGAATGGAGAACTGCGTTTATCTGCACTGAGGGTGCAGGTATTGGTCAAGTTATTTTCAAAGACGTTTGAATCTATTGCATCGGTACACACCTTTCTACAAGGTGTCATCAAAGGGCAGCCTCCATTTATCCTACCTACAGCGCCAGGCGACTTTGAGGTTGGGTTCAGATTTTCTTACAGTTTCATATTTTGAACCCTTACAACAAATTGGGATTAAGTTTCTCACTTGGAAAACGTTGTCTTCTAGCCTTAGCTTCGGCAAGGGTTTTGTTTTCATTTTTCGGTGCCTTGTATTCCAAGCCACCGTATTTCAGTTTTCTCATAACAAAGCAGAAATTCGGACGAATTCCGACTTCTTATTCTTCACATCAATACACCAACAGTGGTTCTTGTGTTGACAGCACATTCTAGAATTCTGAATGTGGTACACGCATTACGCGTCTATATGTCCCGAACGTCTACAGTACGTAATACGGATACGTTGGTTGTTCTCTATGATGCTGCCAACTGGGGTTAGCCAGTTTCTCAGCAGAAATTATCCAGTGGGATAAAAATGACTACAAGTCAGGCTTACTTTAAGGCTAGGTTACAATAGCCTACGTCACTAATAGCTCATTCCACAGGTTCTGTGGGAATGTCAAGACCAGCTGGTCGTGGAGCGTCTACGACGCGGCTACATAGCCTTCAGTGCACACGTTTGTGCACGTTTACACGTTATGAAACGGTTGCGGCATCAGCATCTAGCTTTGGCCGCCTACTGTTACAAGTGTCAAACAGCTCTCCCGCCCACGAGGGAAGCTTTGGTACGTCCCAAGAGTACTCCAGTGACCCCTAGTGGATGAAAAAGAAAATAGGATTTTGGTACTTACCAGGTAAATCCTTTTCTTTGAATCCATAGGGGGCACTGGACGCCCACCCAGAGCAGTTTTACCTGGGTTGTTTTAAGCTCAGAGGAGCTTAGGGTAACACGGTTTACCTGGTTTGTATTAAGCTCAGAGGAGCTTATGGTAACACATTTTCACCGATTGGTTCAAACTATAAAGGTCTATCGGTTATGCTGTCAACTGTTTAGTTGACATTAACGTTATGGGTCAACTTTGTTGTCCGTTATGTTATAGGAATTCTCCATTGTCAACCTCTCTATAGTAGTTCGCTCAGTAAAAACACTGGGTTCGTACACTGAGGTACTCTGGGATATGGAGGGGTGGAGAGTTCTAAATTTAAATATTCAGTGCCTTTGTTTCTGCTACGCCGTCCATATCCCAAGAGTACTCCAGTGCCCCCTATGGATTCAAAGAAAAGGATTTACCTGGTAAGTACCAAAATCCTATTTTCCATATCTGCAGAAAGCTGCAGTCAAAAACTGTGATGCATTTATTATTTTCATGACCGGTTTGAAACACAAGCATGTAGGAACATGTACTGCTTCAAATGAGGGGACTGCTGTGTTTATTAATGCCAGGACGGACATTACAAAACAGCCACCCCCCCCCCCCTCCGGATTTCTTCCCATTCCCTATATGTACCAGTACATAACTACTATGAGGGTATATTGTTTGAAAGAAGGGACTCCACTCTTGCATGTGTGGGTGATACCATGTGTTGATGGCAAAATAGGGGAAATTGTACACAGTAAGTTTCCTCCCCATCTGTCAGATCTGTTAGTATTTCTGCAGTGCGTGTTGATATTGTCTTATGACCGCCAGAGAGTAATCGGTGATTACATCCTTTGAAAAGTGGTTTTCTTAAATTAACTTGTCCCGGAGTTTATTGAATCCAGGACGCAGAAAGATTCCCCTATCCCTGGATTTCATATGATTTCTGCAGTGCAGGGATATTTTCTGATCACCAGAGAACTCTGGTTACGTGATTATTAACAGAAGAATCCCTGACTTCAAACAAGGGTAACCCTGAGTCTCTGGGAGGATAGGGCAAATAGAGCAATGCTAATGCTCTCTCCCCATATTCTCTTAGAAGCTTTGTACATTTTGGTTTAGAAGGGGTTTGGCTTAATTACTTTTTCACCAGATCTGTGATGTCATAAAGTCCTGCACACTCCTGTCACAATCAAAATCTTAAAATGGGGGTGAAAACGTACCAATTATTTATCTTGCGTCCTAGAGGCTGCTGGGGTCCACATTAGTACCATGGGGTATAGACTGGTCCACTAGGAGCCATTGGCACTACAAGATTTTGAGAGTGTGGGCTGGCTCCTACCTCTATGCCCCTTCTACAAAACTCAGTTTAGAAAATGTGCCCGGAGGAGCCGGTCACAGCTAGGCGAGCTCCATAGGCGTTCGTTCGTTCATTTATTTATTTATTTTATTTAGCGTTTAGGCACAGAGAGGCTGCTGACAAGTCTCCCTGCTTCGAGGGACTAAGGGGGAAGTAGTGTCCGCCATGAGGGGTCTGAGCCACTATCTCCGCTGACAGAACACTGAGCTGAGGGGATTGAACGTTCGCCGCCACAGGGGATCGCTCACCCCAGCAGCATGCCGCCACCCCCTTACAGAGCCAGAAGACTTAAGTGGCAAGTTAGTCACCGGCCCCCCTGGCAAGCGGGGAGCCGATGTGAAGATGGTGGCAACAGGGTAGGGAGCGCAGTACTAACGGGGCTCAGCGGTACATGGTGCGGCGCTGTGAGGGGCGCCCTGAGCCAGCGCCTACACTGTCCAGCAAGCCTGTCATGGTCCCAGGGTCGCTGCCAGCACAATTCCTCAGGCCAATATAAACTACAGAAGAGCGGGAAGCAGCGTCATGAAAGGGGGCGGAGCTTCTCAGAGCGGACTCGGCAGCGTTCAGCGCCATTTTCCTGCCTGCAGATGCGCTGACAGGGAGAGCTGTCCCTCCAAGTCAACTTCAGCTATCTTGTACGGTGCCAGGGGGTTGTAGAAGGTGGGGAGGCTATATATGTGTACTGTGTAGCCTATTAAGGCGCACAATAAGCCCAGCGTGTAGGGGCTTCCCTATATCTTACAGCGCTGTGTGTGGGTTGTCTCCAATCTCTGTGGCTCTCTTGGCATTCTTAGGAGGGAAACTGTCTGCCCTTTCCCTGTGTATGTGTTTGTCGTCTCCATAGAGCCATGTCTAGGGACTTTGTCATATGCTGCAGAGGATAATTCCTCTCAGGATGATCCCATTCCATGTAATCAGGATCACACTGTTTTAGCGCAGGGAGCCTGAGTGGTTAGCCTCTCTTAAAGGTATGATTTCTCAGATTTCTACTAGGGTTGCACAGAATGAGACTACAACTCAGGTTTTACAGAACTCTATGGCAGTTTGGTCCAGTTCTGTTCCGTCAGGGCCCCCTAACGTACACTCTCAGAAACGTGCTCTTGCCCAGATTATGCAAGATGACATGGATACTGATTCTGACACAGCAGATGGTGATGGGGATGTGCTGCGGGGGGCGGCATCTCTTGCAAAAGGGGTGCAGTTGATGATTGAGGCCATTAGAGATGTGTTGAATATTGCTGACACAACACCTGAGCAGGTTGAGGAGGCTTACTTCACTGACAATAAGAGAGCCTCGCTAACCTTCCTTGTGTCTAAAGAATTAAACGCTATATTTGAAAAATCCTGGGAAAACCCTGATAAATACCAGATCCCTAGAAAGGTTCTGGTTGCTTTTCCTGAGGAGGATAAGAAGAAATGGGAAAACCCACCCATAGTTGACGCAAAAAAGGTGGTTTTACCTGTTCCAGGATCTACTGCGTTAAAAGAACCGGCTGATCGCAAAATTGACACTACGCTCAAATCCATATACACGGCTTCAGGGGTGATATTACGTCCTGCTATTGCCTGTGCATGGATTTCTAAAGCTATAGTAAAGTGGTCAGGCACGTTACTTGAAGATTCGGATACAATGGATAAAAGTGATGTTAATTGTTTTTACGTAACATACAGGATTTATGGTGGAATCCATGAAAGACCTGGCTTCGATGGCTGCAGGGATATATTCCATGTCTGTCTCAGCTCGCAGAGGACTTTGGCTGCGCCAGTGGTCTTCCGATGCGGAATCCAGGAGAGGTGTGGAGAACCTACCCTACACAGGTCAGGCTCTCTTTGGGTATGCGTGGATTTCCATGGCAACCGCGGGTAAGTCACCTTTTCTTCCCTTAGATGCGCCTGCTACGAAGAAACCTTTTTTCTTCAGCTGCGTGTCAGTCCTTTCGGACTACCAAATCCAGAAAGACCAAGCTGTCCAACTCCTTCTTTAGAGGAGATCGGGCTTAATCCAAAAAACCTGCTACTGCGGGTTCCCAGGAACAGAAACTTGCTTCTGCTACATCAAAATCCTCAGCATGACGGTGGACCGCACGGCCTGGAGGTCGGGCCAGTGGGGGCGAGGCTCAGACTATTCAGCCACGTCTGGGTGTCGTCTGACCTGGACCCTTGGGTGCAGGATATTGTGTCCCAGGGGTACAGGCTGGAGTTTCAAGAACTCCTGCTTCATTGGTTCTTCAAATCAGGCTTGCCAGCTTTGCTGGCAGACAGGGCTGTCCTGCAGGAAGCCATCCAAAAGTTGGTAGTCACAGTCATTGTACCAGTTCCGCCTCATCTGTAAAACAAAGGTTATTATTCGACTCTTTTTGTGGTATCGAAACCGGATGGTTCGGTCAGGCCCATTTTGAAATTGAAATCGCTAAACCTCTGTCTAAGAAAGTTCAAAATGGAGTCTCTGAGGGCGGTGATCTCAGGTCTGGAGGAGGGGAAATTCCTGGTATCCCTGGATATCAAGGATTCGTACCTCCACATTCCGATATGGCTGCCGCATCAGGCTTTTCTCCGATTCGCACTGTTAGACAGTAATTTTCCGTTCCAGGCACTGACATTCGGCCTCTCCACGGCACTGAAGGTGTTCACCAAGGTGATGGCGGAGATGATGGTTCTCCTCTGCAAGCAGGGGGTGAACATAATCCCATATCGGGACGACATGCTAATAAAGGCCTAGTCCAGGGAGACGCTGTTGCAGGCCATTGTTCTCACGGCTCATCTGCTCAGGGAACACGGTTGGGTCCTGAATCTTCCAAATCGCATTTGGAGCCGACCAGGAGGTTGTCTTTTCCTCGACACAGAAGTGCAGAGGGTGTTTCTTCCGGAGGAGAAAGCGTTGGTGATGCAAACAATGGTCCGGGATGTCCTGAGCCAGCCCGGGTTTCGGTTCATCAGTGCATTCGCCTTCTGGTGAAGATGCTGCCCTCTTACGAGGCTCTACAGTACGGAAGGATTCATGCTCTGCCCTTCCAACTGGATCTCCTGGACAAGTGGTCGGGATCTCATCTACACATGCACCAGAGAATACGTCTGTCGCCAAAAGTCAGTATTTCACTCCTCTGGTGTCTACAACTACCTCACCTTCTGGAGGGCCGCAGGTTCGGGATTCAGGACTGGATCCTTCTAACCACGGATGCAAGTCTCCGGGGCTGGGGCGCAGTCACTCAGGGGGAAACCTTCCAAGGAAGGTGGTCAAGCCTGGAGTCCAGCCTACCAATAAACATTCTGGAACTAAGAGCCGTCTAAAACGGTCTTCTCCAAGCGGCCCATCTTCTGCGAGATCGAGTCATTCAAGTGCAGTCTGACAATGTAACGACAATGGCTTACATAAACCGACAGGGCGGAACGAAGAGCAGAACTGCAATGTCAGAGGTAACAAGAATCATCCTCTGGGCAGAAAAACACGCGTTGGCGCTGTCAGCAGTCTTCATTCCGGGAGTAGACAACTGGGAAGCGGACTACCTCACAGACACGATCTCCATCCAGGAGAGTGGGGACTCCATCCGGAGGTGTTCACGGAGGTAACAAATCTTTGGGGTGTACCTCAAATAGACATGATAGCCTCTCGTCTCAACAAGAAGCTTCGGCAGTATTGTTCCTTGTCGAGGGACCTGCAAACCGTAGTGGTGGGCGCCCTAGTGACTCCGTGGGTGTTCCAGTCGTGTACGTGTTTCCTCCACTTCCACTCATTCCAAGAGTTCTAATACTTATAAGGAGAACAAGAGTTCAGGCGATCCTCATTGCTCTGGAGGGCTTGGTACGCTGATCTTCTGGATCTACTGCTAGAAGAGCCGAGGGCTCTTCCTCTTCGGGAGGACCTTCTGCAGCAGGGGGCGTTCGCTTATCAAGACTTACCGCGGCTACGTTTGACAGCATGGAGGTTGAACGCCAGATGTTAGCTCGGAAGGGCATTCTGAACAAGGTTATTGCTACCCTGATACAGGCTAGGAAAGGAGTAACGTCTAAAAATTACCATTGTATTTGGAAATGTGTATCTTGGTGTGAATCCAAGAAGTTTCCTACGGTGGAGTTTCAACTGGGACAGTTTCTCCTCTTCCTGCAAGCAGGTGTGGATATGGGCCTGAGGTTGGGATCTGTAAAGGTCTAGATTTCGGTCCTATCCCTTTTCTTCCAGAAACAGTTGGCTTCCCTCCCGGAGGTTCAGACCTTTTTTGAAAGGGGTTCTGCACATCCAGCCTCCTTTTGTGCCGCCATGGGATCTTAACGTGGTGCTGCAGTTTCTCAAAGCGGATTGGTTCGAGCTTCTACAGGAGGTTGATGTCAAGTTTCTCACATGGAAGGCTGTCACTTTGTTGGCCTTAGCTTCTGCTAGACGTCTTGTCGGAGCTGGGGGCTTTGTCTTGTAAGAGCCCCTACTTGATCTTCCATGAAGATAGAGCTGAGCTCCGAACACGTCAGCAGTTCCTTCCAAAGGTTGTCGGCATTTCATATCAACCAACCTATTGTGGTGCCAGTTGCTACGGACTCCTCAATTTCATCCAAGTCCTTGGATGTTGTAAGGGCTCTGAAAATCTATGTGAAGAGGGCTGCTCGTCACGGAAAATCGGACTCTGTTTGTCCTGTATGATCCCAAGAAACTTGGGGCAGACTATCTCTCGCTGGATCCAGTTCACAATCCAACATGCGTATTCTACGGCAGGATTGCCGTATCCTACGTCTATTAAGGCCCACTCTACTCGTAGGGTGGGTTCTTCCTGGGCGGATGCCCGGGGTGTCTCTGCGTTACAGCTTTGCTGGGCGGCTACTTGGTCGGGGTCGAACACGTTTGCAAAGTGCTACAGCTTTTGATACCTTGGCCACTGAGGACCTGAAGTTTGGTCAATCAGTTCTGCAGGAACCTCCACGCTCTCCCTCCCGTTCTGGGAGCTTTGGTACATCCCAATGGTACTAATGTGGACCCCAGCATCCTCTAGGACGTAAGAGAAAATAGGATTTTAATTACCGGTAATTCCTTTTCTCGTAGTCCGTAGAGGATGCTGGGCGCCCGCCCAGCGCTTCGTGAACCTGCAGTGGTTGCTTAGTTCTTGGTTTAGTACTGTTTTGTTACTTGGTTAAGTAATATTGTTCAGCCGTTGATGTTTCAAGCTAGTTAGTTTGGTTTGCCTTGTATGTGTGAGCTGGTGTGAATCTCGCCACTATCTGTGTAGAATCCTTCTCTCGAAGTTGTCCGTCTCCTCGGGCACAGTTTCTAGACTGAGTCTGGTAGGAGGGGCATAGAGGGAGGAGCCAGCCCATACTCTCAAACTCTTAAAGTGCCAGTGGCTCCTAGTGGACCAGTTTATACCCCATGGTACTAATGTGGACCCCAGCATCCTTTATGGACTACGAGAAAAGGATTTACCGGTAGGTAATACTGTTTTCTTTACTTGCACACATGCAGTACTTATGATGTGTGCCTTATGTCGGTACAAAGGGGCTAAAGTATCTAAAGGTTCCACATTGACATCCCTGTATTGCTCCAGGCTACGACACAACTGAAGACTTAATCAGTGTGCACTGGAAAACTTTCCATATCTGTTATTCAACAGGACAGCAAGCCAAAAATCTCCATTCAGAATAGTGGGCAATTTTATTTTTTCATTCATTTAAAAATTACTTAATATATATAGTTAACACTAATTTGGCAGTGTAGACACTTCGTATATGCAGTGCTTTATGTAGTTAAGCCTCCTCCTACACTGCTTGTCTTATGCATCTTACATACACCTTAATAAGAAGAGAAACACACTGTTGGTGAAGGTAATGATATACCCATTGGATAAGTATTACTGCTAATAATGCAACTTTTTATGTACAAAGCTTTTGTTAATTTGCTTTGATGTTAATATTATAGGTTTCTAAGTTTACTTCATTGCTTTATTTCCCACAGATTTGATGATGTACTTGATAAGTATCGGCTTGAGGATTTCTATCGCAAAAAAGAGGACTTCTATGAACGTTTTAGAGATCCCCTGGACAGACATCCAGATGGTGCGTATTTTTTAATAACCACTAATGAATTTCAAGCCCTTTAAAATCTGATAGCGTCCCAGCCTCCACCCCTTCGCCCCTCATTTGATAAAATATATTGATCTCTTTCAGATAATCAACCCCAGTTTTTTGTTTTACAGATTACGCTTTCTTGACTAGTAGAATGCTGAGATTCCCCATCCTTTGTTGGTAATGGTCAGATCTGCAGGGCTGTCAATAATGGAGAAATGTGAATACGTGTTGTGCAAATGTGTCAATAAATCTGGTTGACCTGCTACTGGATCTCATCCAAATGGTTTAATTTACATTTTGCACTGCGTTGTCTATTAAGATATAAGCCCTGTAGAATTGATAGTTAATGGCACCAGCAAGGGTGGGGTTCAGCAGACAAGTAAGGGAGCGGGTGTTTATAAAACTAGTAAAATATGGTTGAGACTCCTTTATTTTTTTTCTAAGCGCACATTTTGGCTACAAGTTATTGTGCCCTTGAGAGTTTTACTGTTAAAATCAATTTCTAAAACTTTTCAACAAAAAGTTTGTTTTTCATGTTTGTTCTATCTGCAGATCGCTATAAGCGTGAGGAACGTAGACGCGAGGAACTATATAGGCAATTTTTTGAAGATCTTCAAAGGAGAGTGGATGCTGAACGTCCTGTAGACTGCTCTGTTGTGGTTGTTAACAAACAGTCAAAGTAAGAATGTTTTTGTCTGCATTGGCATGTTGGTTTCATGTAGCAGAACTCCCTAATATTGACTTAAACCTGACTCTTTTTTTTTTTTTTCAGGGAGTATGCAGAGTCTTTAGGACGGAAAGTCCGTGACCTGGGCATGATGGTGGACTTGATATTTTTAAACACAGAGGTATCTTTAACACAAGCTTTGGAAGATGTTTCTAGAGGAGGCTCGCCTTTTGCAATTGTGATCACTCAGCAACACCAGGCTCATCGCTCTTGCACTGTGAATATCTTGTTTGGAACACCACAAGGTAAAGGTCTGTCATAGTCCAGTTATTGGTGTGATTGGTAAATGTAATAAAGATGTCTGGAAAACTGGAGTGAGTTCTGTGTGTATCGCTCAAGGGCAATTTTAATTGTGAAATGAGGCACATAGATACATGTATAAAGCCTGGAGAAGTGATAAGTGGAAGGTGATAAAACACCAGCCAATCATTGCGGGTTTGAAAAATGACAGGAGCTGACTGGCTGATGCATTATCACCTTCCACTTATCACTGCTTTATCACTTCTCCAGGCTTAATACATCTGCCCCTACAGTCTCTAGAAAAGTTTATGGTTCTGATTTATGCCTCGCCACATTGCATAAATTGCCCATGGAAACCATAGACGACATCCCCACCGTTAAGTCCATTCCCCCTTGTAAGCCTACACAATTTAAATTGAGAATGATTCTTGCAACATTTATCTTTATAGTTTCAATTTTTTAGGGCACGTTGTTGACCACTGAAGATGGTACTTTTTCATTTTGAAGGGCTCATTTTTTTTATGCACCATGTCGCTAGATACAATGGGTAGTCGGCATGCCATGCACAGTACATTTGTTACAATTTTATACACCTATATCCTTAGTGTATTATATACCCCCACATACATATAAAATATTTTGCATCACCCCCTTATAAGAAATTATTCAGTCCACAATTTTGTACATCTGCAGCGTTTAATTGCATTCACATGCCTGCCTCCATTAGGACAGGGCGTAACTTTTTTTTTTTCTAAAGTTCTAGGAGCCAGTTTAAAAAAAAAATAGGAGCCAGTTAATCGTCCCCAACCAAAATGTATGAAAACTATTACAATTCAGGACAAATTCTACATGCGGTGTTGTACCAAAGGTGATTCTACCCGTGGCAGCATTGATGATTCCTCGATCATGGTTCTGTCTCTTGTACCACCTTGGCATTTATAAAAGCAACAACTGTCTGCTTATCAGAACAGATCCAAATTGCTTAGCTTTTGAAAATACAGAATCGCATGCCAAGCTAAATTCATTCCAAGATTGTTTGCCTGCTGTATTTTTTTTTTTTTTTTGAGTCCTATTTCTTTTACCATTTCTGTAAGTGGATTGGCTCCTGTTGGAGTCTATGGTGTGCAAGATCCCTTTATGATTGGGTACCCTTTTTTCATGCATGCTACTCAACTGAAAGTTCCTTCACCAAAGTCTCCAACTACCTACTCTCTGCAAAACTACGGTTCATGTCTCTCTAGACTTATTCTTTTTGACCTTACAGCAGCATTCAGCAGTCAACCAGCCAAAGAACTGTCAAATCTTTTCTTGTCCATTTGTTTGTTCTGTCTCCTCCCCTGCTTCCACCTCACTTCCCTTCCCTTTTTCTGTCTGTGTTGCCCAAGGCTCTGTCTTTGAATCTATTGTCTATGTTCCCTCTTTACGTCTTCCCTTGACAAATTCATAAATTCCTTTTGGACTTCAGTACCACTTGTACGCCAGTGACACCCAACTTCGCCGGTTCCATAAACTTGTGCCCTCTAAAATGTATATCATATGATTAACAACACTTCCATTTCCTCTATTCCCCAAGGATATCTGGTTGTCATCCTCCATTCTGCCTTCCTGTTTCCATCTCTGCAATATTTAGGATTCGCCACTTTCTTACCCAGAAAGCCATAAAAACCTTAGCTGTACCCTTATAACTTCACTTCTTGATTACTGTAATCTTCTCTTTACTAGCCTGCCAATCTCCTGCCTTGGCCCTGTCCATCTAGCCTTAATTCTGCTGGATGCCTCATTTTTGCAACACTCCCCTACTGCTTGTCCAGTCTGCCAAATGCTGCACTGGCTTTAGGTCCCCCTTAGTAGTAAATTCAAACTCCCTGCCCTCCTTCAAAGTACTCCCCTCCACATAGCTCTCTTCACTCTTGCAATTATTGTGGCCTCCTCTCCCGTGCCCCAATCCAGGATTTTCCCATGTTGCTCTTATCCTCTGGAATGCCTTCCCTCGCTCCATCGGACATTCAGCCCTGACTTCAAATGTGCCTTCAGCAGTTTTAAGCCAAGCCTGACCATCTTTACAACATCTAACCATGCTCCTCACTGCCCTTTTGTGTCCACCCACGGTCCCTTTAAAATGTAAATGCTTACAAGCAAGACCCACTACAGTATGTCGCTAAGTAATATGTATATTGAATTATTTATCTCTAAAAGTTTTGTTGTATGTAACTACTGTTTGAAGGAACCTTAAATAAAAATTATGTATTCTGGTCATAGTCTGTCCTCCGCTGAGGGATATGTTCTCTTGTTAGATGTTATGGCACTGTGGACATACCTGGATATGACTTTTGGAACTTGGAAAGGCAGCTGGCCTGATGATTCTCAATGTGCAAAAGAGGTTGGACTGCATCTGAGCTAGTTATATTACTTCAATTCAACGTGCTTATATTGGAACACGAAAATCTCGGAATAGGGCATCGGCAGTGATCTGGTCTACTTTCAGAAAAATAATTCAATATGTTTGCATCTGAAGAGGGTAGTTCTGTAGGAGCTGCTTCGTGATTGCCCAAATGGATGAACGAGATGACAACTGGATTTTTAGAGTTCCGCAAATCCCAGTTCAGAGACTCTGGGGGACACTTTATTTAAATTTTATATTATGGTTTCAGAGAAAAGTATCAAGTTTACCTGGCCTGAGCTTTACCAGCATGCAGCTTTAATGGAAGCTAGTCTCCAACCAATCGTAGCTATTATATAATTGGGTAATTACAGGACTCCATTTAGTGTGAGAAGCTAAAATAAGGGTTTGATCTCAAAACTCATTTACCCCCTCCCCTGAACACTGGTATCAAACTCCTTGAACTGACACCACCTTCCCCCACACACTAATTGCGCACATTTGCAATGCAAAGAATTGGGGTCAGTGAGCCATTAAATCAGGAGCATGTGTTTAGGTTTGTTGTGTTATGGCTAAAGCTGGCTATACACTGACCCAGCTTTCATCCAACTGTCCAAATTGTCTTTCCAACTGAAGCTGCTCCACGTACTAAATAATTTTCGCGTGTTGCACCACCTCTACACACAGTCGTAATCCTGCAACGCAAAACTTATCACATCACCCCCCCCCCACACAGCAGTTCTTGTTGCACCTTTCCTTCACCAGAATCTTGCATCTCAGCTGGCTCTCAGGGAAGAGGGAGAGTTGTTTTGAATTCAAAATTGATATGTAATTGTGGAGTGATCAGAGTGCTTATTTCTGTGACACTTTATTTAGTAGAAGGAAAATTGCCAAACTTTAGCCCAACACTAAAACGATATCCAGCCAACTAATTGGTAAAACTCAAACCTGTGGGTCGTTTGTGTTTTTTTTTTTTTTTTTTGTTTGTTTTTTTGTCTCTGAGCATGTGGTAGCAATCGGATGGATGTTTTTTTTTTTCCCTATGCCAGTGGTTTACAAACTTCTTTGGAATCACTGCGTCCTAGAATATCAGAATTTTTTCACGGCACCCCTAGGCCAAAAATTTTCTTGTTGAGAAATTTAGAAAGAAATATTACATTAAGTTGATCGCGTTTATATGTCATCCTTAGGGGTCAGTTGTGTGGTGAGGGACAAGATTTGCTTCTGTTTGGACACATTTTATGACTGGCAGCCACCAGCGCTGGTTTTGCCTATTATATTGACCATGAATAATTTGAATTGGTCCTGAACCACCAACCCAGGGCACCCCTTTAAGTGTCCCGAGGCACCCCAGGGAGCCACGGCACACAGTTTGGGAACCTCTGCTCTATACACTAAACAAGTTAGTCAAACCAGCCATCTAGTTGGCTGGTTTTAACTATAGTCTTCTGTTTATGACCACCTTTAACCCTTTCCCATGTACACATTCTGCTGCCTGTTATAGATCTCTAGCTATGTCTTACTATAGCCAGAATTATAATGTATTTTTAACTTTCACTTATATGCCCAGCCCCTCCTCTCAATTTATGCTATAATCAGTTGTTGGCTTCCATGTTTGTATCCCTTTAAAGTATGCTTCTGGTTCCGAAACTGAAATGAGTGGCTTATAACTGACTTTTCATGTGCATGTATATGCAGACAATATGCCATACCCGTGCTCTGGATTGTATGTACACTTGCTATGTAGCAAGTTGGCAGTTTTTTTTTTTTTTTACTTTACAGAAAAGGTGTAGCTGTGTCATTCAATCAAATTTTAAGCCTTATGTGCATAGGAAAAAATATTCCCTGTGATCAAACCCTTGTCTCAAATATTTGATTTTTCAATAGTGTAACGTGAGACCCCATACAATTTCATAAAATGTCCTTGTAGAAAATAAGGTACATATGCGCATTTTGTATTATACTTGTAGCACATTAGTTATTGCAAAAAAAGATTCGTTATAATACAGCGTTCTTATTGCAGAGCATCGTAATATGCCAATTGCTGATGCCATGGTGCTTGTAGCAAGACACTACGAGCGCTTCAAAACGGAAACACGGGAGAAAGAGCGTGAAGATATGGCACGACAAGCTGCCAAGATGTCTGCAGAAGCGGTGTTAAAAGAGCGCTGTCCACCTTTGGAGGAGGGAATAAGAGGGCCTAATCCTCCAGGAATTATGACTCTGCTAGGGTTGATTGCGGATAACAGATATGTTACTGCAGATGAAATTGACAAAGTTATCCTCTATTTACGCGAAAGGAAAGAAAGATTGTTAGCCATATCTGCTGACCCGTTACCAGGTAAGGAACATTGCATTGGTTAATTAGTGAAATAAAAATATTTTCCCAACAGGGTTTTGAATAAATATCCTTTTTTTTTTTTTGTCTACAGCACAGCTCTCCAGACCATCATTGGGACAAACTTCAGCACAGTCTCTTGATGGCTCCTCTACTATTGCAAGCAATCAATCACATCAGATGTCTCAACAGATGACTCAGCAGTTGACCTCTGCCGCTACAGCTGCTCAAACTGTGAGCAACTCTCAACAGGAGTTACAAGCAAAAATTCTCAGTCTGTTCAATAGTGGAGCTGCTTCTACTGTTAACCCGAACCCACCCAGTACTGCAACAGCTTCAGTCAGTGTCCAAGGCCAGAGCTATGGCAATATGTCAAACAGTCAACAACGGGCATCAGGACAGATGGATGCAGCAAGTCTTGGCCCACCTCCACAAAGATCTCAGCCAGTAATGAGTCAGCATCCGAATTCCATGGTACAAGGAGAAGCTGTAAGAGGTGCAGTGCCCAGACCTATCCAATCTCCACAAATGCAGGGTTTATATGGGCAACTTCCAATTCGTGCTCAAGCGCCTGGCAGTTTACCTAGACCAGGCGTATCTACAGGCATAAACTTTGACAACCCTAGTGTGCAGAAGGCCCTGGACACATTGATCCAGAGTGGACCTGCACTTTCTCACTTGGTGAGTCAGACAGCTGGTCAGGCTGTTCGCAGTGGGCCACCACAGCAACAGTCTATGGGCTCTTATCCCCGCCACTATTAGTTCCAGGCTACAGGCAATGCAGATCTTTGTTGCATACTTGTAGAAAGACTCTACTATTGCATTTCTTAATATTTGAGGAACGGTTGTAATTTTTTTTGTCTTAACCTATTTGTTAATCTGTTTTATGAAACCCCCACTAAAAAGATTTAATGTACTCTGTGCAACTTGGCTGCAGCCATTGTGACTTTTTTTGTTTTGCTTCCAGAAGTATCCTGTGAATTAGTTTCATATCTTTCTCTTAGCCACAAAGAATTTTGCATTAGTTAAATGGTGATGTTTATTCCCTTACATGGTCCTGTATGTTAAATGACAAAATTGTATTCTGTTGCAAGCAACTTTTTTTTTAAGTAAAAGATTATTAAAACAAAATAAAGTAAGATCCATTTATTTGAAATAAAGTGCTTAATTTTGCTGCAGTATGCTGGCTCAATACTGTGCCCAGGCCACTTAGACAAAACGATACCTTGCAGAGTTACATTGAATTTGAATATTGACAAATTGTAGCACCTCATTCACCTTAATATGGGGGGGGATTCAGTTGTTTTTGGACACCCAACATTGGTGGTTTAACCATTTTAGGTGGCTATACCCGACCTGTCTGGGTGCGATCAGTGTGAAAAGAAACACGTTTGCAAACATTTTAGACTGGAGATTGGATGGCCCTTATCTTTGTAGTTGTCTGCAATATATGGGCTTACAGAATTTACCGTCTTATACTTGCAAAATATGGTGTATGTATTACTACTAGAAGTTTCTATTTATATTTTGATGTAATGCAGACGTTACTAAAATGTTTAATACAGCGGGCAACATTGAACACAACATTCAAAGGGTGTAAATAAAATTTCAATTTATTGCATTTTGTGCTGACAGAAGTCTGAAAACAAATTAAATCGGCACATTAAAGCTGTATGAGTAAGTAAAGTAGCATTCAACCACAAAGAACCACATTGTAAATAACTACACAAAACAAAACTATTTCTGGAAGATACACAAACAAAAAGCAGCAAGTCTATAGCAGTGTATCATTTGGTTTGGAACAATATCTGTACAAGGATTAAATCTATATCCTTTGTTATGAACACTAGTTTAAAGCATTTTATTTACTAGCCACATAAGGAGAGAACACTTGTATTACTAGGAAGTACATAAAACATAGAGTGCAGTTGGGGGGAGTCCTAGATCACGTTTGTTGTGGGACTTTCCAAAAGACGATTAAATAAGTGTGTATATATTTTATATATTTATATTACACAAATAGCACAACGTGAGTTTAAATCAATAGATAACTTGAAGCCTTGGGAGTCCTTTTTCTTCTAAAGTTACTGTGTCAGCCAGGTAGCATTCTGGCTTTAGTAGTGCAACTTGTAAATGGGAATTGCTAAGCTGCCACATTAGCAAGTTCAAGTTTATTTCCTCCCACCCTCAAAATTATATAGAACATGCCCGTTAGCAGCATAGTAGTAGTACTGGAAGGTTTTCGTATAGATATCCTACCCAGCCCTGTAGTATCTCTTAAAGTAATGTCTGCCAACTCCAGTCTGTACTAGTGGCTGAAGAGGGCCTAGGTCTCCCCACTCTACTTTTTTTTTAATTATTTTATTTTTTTAAAGATGATAAAACTGGTACCAAAATATTTTTTTTTCCAAAGGTCCCTGATATGTCTGCATAGAAGCAAGAATGTGTGTGTTCCAACTTTGAGCTACACAAAATGAGTACTAGGTATTAGCTGGTTTCTAAGTAAATTCTGGCCTCTTAGAAAGTTGCTCCTCACTGCAAAACACCAATGTGCGTGTCACCTTCAAAATTCATCTGCCATTGTTCACACCAGTGCATTGTGATTAAAAGCCCTCCCTAGGTTTACTTGATAGTCCAGATTAGAGTTGGGCAGCGTTTGGAAAAATTTGTCATGGTATAATGTTTTGATGTGAAATAATTTTTATATATATATATATATATATATATATATATATATATATATTATACTCTCTTAACTTGCAGAGCACTTATACCCCAACATAACCTTTTTCAAATTTTGTCCAGATGTATGTGACCACGAAAATTAAGTTTTAGTGGTTTACTATTATCTACTTTTAAGGAAACAGCATCTGGAGCAAAAAGAGAGCCAGTTTTCCACTCTTAGAGGCACTTCAAGGGAGATATAGCAAAACTCATGAGTCACTCGTATGTACAAATGTCAGGCTCCCAAAAGATGCAATGCACAGCTGCCTAAACTACACCAACTGAAACTTGGAGAGTCAGAATGCTGTTAACCGGTCAGGTATAGATTTGCACAAATAATTGCATGCTTGACCAAAAGAAAAGTTCCCCTTTAAACAAAATTTGCAAATCATTCATCGACGTGTACATGCAAGGCTGGTGAGTTTCTCATTTCACACAAGGCAAAATGGACAATAAAACATCAAAACACAACTACAGCAGTAGTACCAGCCTATCACAACTGTTGATGCTGAGGGTGCGCCTCTAGTCAATTCTCCACAAATATAACAATGTTTTCTTTTTAAAAGTAGAGCTAAGATCAGAGTTGGACTTTCCTTCAACAGGTGACTTCATGCTGCCGTTCTCTGTTGGATTTGTATGCCAGGTTCTCACAAATGGAATACATTTATTACAAATACTACACTTCTCTTAACATGAAATCACCTGCAAACAAACAAAAAAAGTGCAAACCAGTCCCATATAGATTTTACTTTATACAATATAATTCTGTGATGAGGTGCTTGAGCTATTATATAAAGTATTTAAATGTGCTACACAAATTCATAAAACTTTCTTACATGCTCACACTACCGTTTTACTTAATTTTAGACATCCGTACGCAGCAGCCTGAATAAACATATACACATAGATATCTATCTGTGTATATCTATCTATCTATCTTAGATTATATATATCTCTAAGAATTTTTTTTTATATACAATAGTGGGTGCTGTTCAACACTTGCCGTGGAATTCACAGCGCTGTTGCCATGGCACGCATAGGTTACATTTATTGGGAGTGCTGATTTGAGATTACAGCATCACCTAATATACATATAATGGTGCCTATAGAAAAAAGGACTCTATATTATACCTGCACTGACTTTGGTAAATGACAAAAAAATTAGGGTGGGGGTAAATCAATCTTATCTAACACTGTTCTGGAAGACTGGTCCCTGGAGAAAAATAGAATTCTAAAGTAGCATATTCTAATTGTAAGGTGATGTTTCAAAGTGTATGAACTATAGCAGCCTTTTATTTAATTGTTCTCCAGCAAACAAAATCACAGATTTTATTATCACACATCAGGATTGATCCAATCAGTGTTACTAATTCTAGATGTAATCGGGGAAGTAATGTCTCTGTGCAGAGAGTGAGGACAAGAAGCAAGCACGGAAATCGCAGCTAAAATAAAATTATAGATTAGAATAGTGTGAGATGGGTGTTACATAAGCAATCTATTCTAAGCCATGCAACGTAAAACAATGGAAGCAGTTCACAGTCTCCGAAAGGTGCAGTGGTTTCCCTGCCACTGGTCTAAAACAACACACTCTTGCCCCTATCTGGTGTTCAGTGAATACACCAATATTTTAGACAAGCATATTTCCTCAAATGTAAGCCTACAAAACAAAGGGTTCAGGTAAAAGGCAGATACAATTGTTCTGTTTTTTTTTTTTGCATCAGATTATTATTGCAACATGCTCCTCGGCATCAGACGATATATATATATATATTTTATTTTTAAGACAGCCCTTACTTTATTTCTGACACAGCTGCATGGTCCTTGCACAGCTCTGAATGCTGTATTCGGTCCTCTTTCTCATCGCTTGTTCCTCATTTGGGGGGTATGCAGTCTGAATGAACAGTAGTTTGTATGTAACTTTTTATCTGCTGTTCCATTAAGTCCTTGACTAATCAAATTGCTGTAGCCGAGGAGAAAATAGCGGCAGTCAAGAAAAGGGCATAGAGAGGAACATTTGGAACGGTAAAGCATGCTGGTGAATACTCCCCTCTCTCCCTTATCTTGTCACACCAGTGCCGTAATCAATGAAAATGATCGTTATCACCAAGAGAGAAGATGGTGGAAATATCTCCTGCTTTCTGCCTGTACAACCCATGTGTTCTCCAAGTCTATCAGGGAGAGATTGGTGTAACAGTGGATCACAGGATGCATGAAAAGGGGCCAGTATTGATAGCATCTTAAGCAGTGCAGCTCAGTTTAAGAAACATAGACTGTATGTAAAGATTTATATATTAACTTCATCAGTGGCACGCTGATGAAGATATGAGAAACAGTTGCACTTGTGCTGGAATGGAAGATCTGGTGCTGCAGTTCACATGTAAGGGCATTAAAGGGGGTATGGTGGAAGCAAGTGAAGTTTCTGAGCACTGACCACATGCCTTCCCACCGTCTCTCCTGATCTCTTTCATGCCTTTAGAATATGGAGAGAGGTTCGAAGGCTCCTGCTAAGTGCAGCAAAAACTTCATCCAGGCTCTGCTGTTCAGGAATAAATAGTAATGACCTCACGTCCTCCCCCGCGAACTAACATTACCCGGTCCAGATGTTCTGTGAGGACTTCTAAAAATTCCATATCTGAAGACAACTTCTTAAGGTACATAACACCATAGTAAATCTCAAAAGTAATTGTGGGGAAAATATGTAAACAAATCTGATACAAACTACACTGCTCAAAAAAATATAGGGAATACTTAAACAACACATCCTAAATCTGAATGAATGAAATATTCTTATTAAATACTTTGTTCTTTACATGGTTGAATGTGCTGACAACAAAATCACACACAAATTATCAATGGAAATCAAATTAACCCATGGAGGTCTGGATTTGGAGTAACACTCAAAATTAAAGTGGAAAAACACACTACAGGCTGATCCAACTTTGATGTAATGTCCTTAAAACAAGTCAAAATGAGGCTCAGTAGTGTGTGTGGCCTCCACGTGCCTGTATGACCTCCCTACAATGCCTGGGCATGCTCCTGATGAGGTGGCGGATGAGGGATCTCCTCCTAGCCCTGGACTAAAGCATCTGCCAACTCCTGGACAGTCTGTGGTGCAATGTGGCGTTGGTGGATGGAGCGAGACATGATGTCCCAGATGTGCTCAATTGGATTCAGGTCTGGGGAACAGGCGAGCCAGTCCATAGCATCAATGTCTTTGTCTTGCAGGAACTGCTGACACACTCCAGCCACATGAGGTCTAGCATTGTCTTGCATTAGGAGGAACCCAGGGCCAACCGCACCAGCATATGGTCTCACAAGGGGTCTGAGGATCTCCTCTCGGTACCTAATGGCAGTCAGGCTACCTCTGGCGAGCACATGGAGGGCTGTACGGCCCCCCAAAGAAATGCCACCCCACACCATTACTGACCCACTGCCAAACCGGTCATGCTGGAGGATGTTGCAGGCAGAACGTTCTCCTTGGCGTCTCCAGACTCTGTCACGTCTGTCACATGTGCTCAGTGAGAACCTGCTTTCATCTGTGAAGAGCACAGGGCACCAGTGGCGAATTTGCCAATCTTTGTGTTCTCTGGCAAATGCCAAACGTCCTGCACGGTGTTGGGCTGTAAGCTCAACCCCCACCTGTGGACGTCGGGCCCTCATACCACCCTCATGGAGTCTGTTTCTGATCGTTTGAGTAGACACATGCACATTTGTGGCTTGCTGGAGGTCATTTTGCAGGGCTCTGGCAGTGCTCCTCCTGTTCGTCCTTGCACAAAGGTGGAGGTAGCGGTCCTGCTGCTGGGGTGTTGCCCTCCTACGGCCTCCTCCACGTCTCCTGATGTACTGGCCTGTCTCCTGGTAGCGCCTCCATGCTCTGGACACTTCGCTGATAGACACAGCAAACCTTCTTGCCACAGCTCGCATTGATGTGCCATCCTGGATGAGCTGCACTACTTGAGCCACTTGTGTGGGTTGTAGACTCCGTCTCATGCTACCACTAGAGTGAAAGCACTGCCAGCTTTCAAAAGTGACCAAAACATCAGCCAGAAAGCATAGGAGCTGAGAAATGGTCTGTGGTCACCACCTGCAGAACAACTCCTTTATTGGGGGTGTCTTGCTAATTGCCTATAATTTCCACCTGTTGTCTATTCCATTTGCACAACAGCATGTGAAATTGATTGTCAATCAGTGTTGCTTCCTAACTGGACAGTTTGATTTCACAGAAGTGTGATTGACTTGGAGTTACGTTGTGTTTAAGTGTTCCATTTATTTTTTTGAGCAGTGTATTTCCATACTGAAGATACGATTCATGCACTTTTAACAGTATTTATATTCCTGACCAGCAAACTGTCCAGCCATAAATACCTGGAGAAAGGTTGGTTATATATATATATATATATATATATATATATATATATATATAGATAGATAGATAGATAGGAATAATGAAGGAAAGCGCCTGGGTAAAACTAATAGAACACGAAGGTAGGAAGGATTTTCTTTTTAGAAACCTTTTATACAACACACCTCATCAATGGAATGAGTGGCAGCTATAGTGCAGTGTGTGGATAAAGATAAAAAATGAAGTATATAAAAGCGCCTAGTAGTGTTGGTGAAATAGTATGTGCATTCAGGTGTAATAAGTTATAACAATAAGTAACAACTTGGCTTCGAATAATTTCAGGCTGATGACTCTTAGAGGCAGGACATGTGGAGAAAAAATGAAAGCAACATAGTGTGTACTGTTTTTTAAAACTAAACCAATCATTTTTACAGCAGCTCAAGAATTAGGAATTTTTGCTCATTCCAATAATTTTCAAGAGAGCGAGGTAAAAAACAAGCAACAACAATTTTAATAAACAAAATCCTGCCACAGATGCAGGTAACCAACATACAAAAGTCTATATAAAAACAATTCATATATCCGTAAATGCAGGTAGCGCACGTACAAGATTGAGAAATAAAAGCGGCTTATCTGTCCACATGAAGAGACTCCAGAGAGTGGGCAGCAACTCTCTGTTTTACAAATGCAAGTAGCAGACGTATACGGATATAATTAAAATAGGCAGTTCATCTGTGCTTAAGTATAGGTAGCACACGTACAGGATTGAAAAATCAAAACAGCTTATCATGAAGTGAAGTCCAAACAATAGGACGAAACGCGTTGGGACAGGGACCTGCTACTTTCCCCTTGGACTCCCCACATATGGACAGATAAGCTGTTTTGATTTTCAATCCTGTACGTGTGCTACCTATACTTAAGCACAGATGAACTGCCTATTTTAATTATATCCGTATACGTCTGCTACTTGCATTTGTAAAACAGAGAGTTGCTGCCCACTCTCTGGACTCTCTTCATGTGGACAGGTAAGCCGCTTTTATTTCTCAATCTTGTACGTGCGCTACCTGCATTTACGGATATATGAATTGTTTTTATATAGACTTTTGTATGTTGGTTACCTGCATCTGTGGCAGGATTTTGTTTATTAAAATTGTTGTTGCTTGTTTTTTAACTCGCTCTCCTGAAAATTATTGGAATGAGCAAAAATTCCTAATTCTTGAGCTGCTGTAAAAATTATTGGTTTATTTTTTAAAAACAGTACACACTATGTTGCTTTCATTTTTTCTCCACATGTCCTGCCTCTAAGAGTCATCAGCCTGAAATTATTCGAAGCTAAGTTGTTACTTATTGTTATAACTTATTACACCTGAATGCACATACTTTTTCGCCAATGCTATTAGGCGCTTTTATATACTTCATTTTATATATATATATATATATATCATACGTCCTAGACGATGCTTGGATCCACTTCAGTACCATGGGGTATGGTTCCGCAGGAGCCATGGGCACTTTAAGACTTTTCAAAGGGTGTGAACTGGCCCCTCCCTCTATGCCCCTCCTCCAGACCTCAGTTTTAGAAATGTGCCCAGGCAGACTGGATGCACTCCAGGGGAGCTCTACTGAGCTTCTCTGAAAAGACTTATGTTAGGTTTTTTATTTTTAGGGAGGACTGCTGGCAACAGTCTCCCTGCTTCGTGGGACTGAGGGGGCAGAAGTAGGAACCAACTTCCTAAAGAGTTTCATGGCTCTGCTTCTGGCTGACAGGACACCATTAGCTCCTGAAGAGTACTGAACGCTAGCTGTGCCTAGATGCTCACTCCCACAGCACGCCGTCACCCCCCTTGCAGTGCCAGAAGTTAGAAGACAGGTGAGTGTTAGAAGAGATCTTCAATCAAGGTGACGGCTAAAGGTACCGCGCGGCTGGTGGGAGCGCTGCGCGCCATGTTGCCGACACACAGGCACTGCAAGGTGCAGGGGGGTGGGGGCGCCCTGGGCAGCATGAAACCTAATAAAACTAGCAAATGAAGGGGCATAAGATGCTGAGGCACAGTCCTACCCCCGCCAGTATAAAAATTTACCTCAAATGCTGAGGAAAAATGCGCCATTACGGGGGCGGAGCTTCCTCAGTCAGCCAGCACACTGCTCAGCGCCATTTTCTCTCCTCAGGCTGCAGAGACAACGCTGGTCCTCCTCCACTACTGAATACATGTATCAGGGTGCAAAACGGGGGGGGGGGGGGGGCACAGTGAAATTGGTGCTTTACATTGTGTATTAACATTATAAATAACGCTGCATGTCAGTGGGTATTTTATGTTTCACAGGCATTGTGTTACTAGCGCTGGGTTTGTGAACTGGCTGCTCCTATCTGTGTCCTTCTGACAGATTTTACTGTGGGTCTGTCCCCTATAAGTCCCGGAGTGTCTCTGTGGTGTGTGTGTGACATGTCTGAGGCAGGGCGTTCTTCCCCTGAGGGAGCCATTTTAGGGACACAGAGATGTAATGTGGTGGCGCTGCCGGCACACCACGAGCCTGAATGGGTGAAAGAAATACGTGATAGTGTGAATCATATCAGTAGGAGATTAGATAAGTCTGAGTCTCATGCAGAAAGCTGGAGAAAATCAGTGGAAGATGTGATTTTTCAGGGTTCTGCTTTCTCATCCGCAGGCGACCCCTCTGGGTCACATAAGAAGACCGTTTGCAAACATGGTACATACTGATACTGACACGGACTCTGATTCCTGTGTCGACAATAGTGATTCCAGGGGGATAGATCCCAAATTGGCAAAAAGCGTACAATATATGATTGTTGCTATAAAGGAGGTCTTAGAAGGGGTGGTCTTCTGTATGCCGAATGTCGGGATCCCGGCGCACAGTATACCGGCGCCGGAATCCCGACACACCGACAACTATTCTCCCTCGTGGGGGTCCACGACCCCCCTGGAGGGAGAATAAAATAGTGTGGCGTGCGTAGCGCGCCACCGTGTCCGCAGCGTGGCGAGCGCAGCGAGCCCGCAAGGAACTCCTTTGCGCTCGCCCGCTGTCGGTATGCCGGCGGTCGGGCTCCCGGCGCTGGTATGCTGGGCGCCGGGAGCCCGAGCGCCGGCATGCTGGGCGTCGGGAGCCCGAGCGCCGGCATACCGTACGACACCCCTTAGAAGTTACAGAAGCCTCTACTGTACCTCCGGAGAAGGCTTATTTCCATAAGGAAAATAAATGTAAGGTATCTTTCCCTCCTTCCCACGAGCTCAATACTCTTTTTTTTTTTTTTTTTTTTTTAAAGTTTGGGTGAATCCTGAAAAGAAATTTCATATTCCCAAATGGATTCAGATTGCTTATCCTTCTTTAGAGGACAGGAAATGATGGGAGTCACCCCCGGTGTTAGGCAGAGCACTGTAAAGGTTAAAAAAAAAATATTTTCCCTGCACCTGGGATGGCTTCACTAAAGGAGCCGGCAGACCGCAACATGGAGACCACGTTAAAATCTATTTATGTGGCCAACGGTACGCTGCTTAGACCCACCATTGCTTGCGCACGGGTGAGTCGTGCTATTGAAAAATGGTCTGATAACTTGTCATCGGAAATTGACAGTTACTCCTAACGTTAGGTAACATCAAAGACGCTGCCGCATACATGCTGGAAGCTATGAAGGATATTGGACTCTTGGGTAAAACAGCTGCTACCATGGCAGTATCTGCTCGGAGGGTGTTGTGGATTCGCCAGTGGAATGCTGATGCAGATTCCAAAAGAAATATGGAGGCTCTCCCGTATAAAGGTGAGGCCTTATTTGGTGATGGGCTGGATGCGTTAGTCTCGGGGCTACCGCAGGTAATTCGACATTCTTGCCTTATGCTCCTGCACCGGCGAAAAAGACACATCACTCTCACATGCAGTTCTTTCGGCCCAACAAATACAAAAAGGCCAAAGGTTCCCACTTCTTTGCAGCATGACGCTGGGGCTCCCTTGCGGGAGTCCGCTCGGGTGGGAGCACGTCTGAAACTTTTCAGTCAGATTTGGATTCAATCTGGCCTGGACCCATGGGTCTTACAAATAGTGTCCCAAGGGTACAGACTGGAGTGTCAAGACGTCCCCCCATGCCGATTTTTCAAATTGACCTTGCCAGCTTCTCTTTCAGAAAGAGAGGCAGTAACAACGGCAATTCAAAAACTATGTCAGGATCAGGTCATTATCTTGGTACCTTTGTCACAACGAGGAGAAGGTTTTTATTCAAGCTTCTTTGTAGTTCCGAAGCCGGACGGCTCGGTCAGACCGATTTTTATACCTGAAATATCTGAATCTCTACCTGAAAAGGCTCAAGTTAAAGATGGAATCCCTGAGGGCAGTGATTTCCAGTCTGGAGGAGGGGGACTTCATGGTGTCCGTAGACATAAAGGATTGCCATTACCAGTTCCAGACATTGCCGTTCGGTCTCTCCACGGCACCAAGGGTATTCACCAAGGTGATGGCGGAGATGATGGTCCTCCTTCGTCAAAAAGGAGTCAATATAATTCCTTATCTGGACGATCTCCTGATAAAAGCGAGATCCAGGGAACAGTTGGTGCGGAACATCGCACTCTCCCTGTCAATATTCCAACAACACGGTTGGATCATGAATTTTCCACAGTCGCAGTTGGAACCAACGACAAGATTGTCCTTTTTAGGGATGATTCTGGACACAGAAGTACAGAGAGTATTTCTTCCAGTGGAAAAGGCTCTGGAAATCCAGAAAATGGTCAAACAAATATTGAAACCAACAAGCGTGTCGATCCATCAATGCATTCGGTTGTTGGGGAAAATGGTAGAGGCCATACAGTTTGGTCGATTTCATGCCAGAGTATTCCAGAGGGACCTGTTGGACAAGTGGTCCGGATCCCACCTACACATGCATCGGAAGATAATCCTGTCCTCCAAAGCCAGAATTTCGCTCCTGTGGTGGCTACACAGTTCTCACCTACTAGAGGGACGCAGGTTCGGGATTCAGGACTGGGTCCTGGTAACCACGGATGCAAGTCTCCGAGGCTGGGGAGCTGTCGCACGGGGAAAGCTTCCAAGGAAAATGGTCAAGTCAGGAAGCCTGCCTTCACATAAACGTTCTGGAATTGAGAGCCATTTACAACTGCCTTCTACAAGCGGTACATCTTCTTCAAGATCATCCCGTGCAGATCCAGTCAGACAATGTAACAGCAGTCGCGTACATAAACAGGCAAGGCGGAACGAAAAGCAGAGTGGCAATGGCAGAGGTGACAAGGAATCTCCTCTGGGCAGAAAGACATGTAAGAGCTCTGTCAGCAATTTTCATTCCGGGAGTGGACAACTGGGAAGCAGACTTCCTCAGCAGACACGATCTCCATCCAGGAGAGTGGGGCTTCCACCAAGAAGTCTTCGCAGAGGTGACAAGTCTTTGGGGAGTTCCTCAAGTAGACTTGATGGCATCTCGTCTAAACAAGAAGCTTCAGAGATATTGTTCCAGGTCGAGAGACCCTCAAGCAATAGCAGTGGATGCACTGGTGACCCAGTGGGTGTTTCGGGCGGTATATGTCTTCCCTCCACTTCCACTGATTCCAAAAGTTCTCAAAATCGTAAGAACAAGGGTTCGAGCAATCCTCATTGCCTCAGACTGGCCAAGGAGGGCTTTGTATCCAGATCTTCAGAAGTTGCTTATAGAAGATCCTCTGCCTCCTCGCGAGGACCTGCTGCAGCAGGGGCCGTGTGTGTATCAAGACTTACCGCGGCTACGTTTGACGGCATGGCTGTTGAGCGCCAGATCCTAGCCCGAAAGGGTATTCCCAAAGAAGTCATCCCCACTCTTATTCAGGCCAGGAAAGGAGTAACGTCTAAACATTACCACCGTATTTGGAGAAAATATGTGTCTTGGTGTGAATCTACGGAGGAGTTTCAGTTGGGCGTTTTCTCCATTTTCTACAGGCTGGTGTGGATGCGGGCCTAAGATTGGGTTCAATCAAGGTCCAGATTTCGGCCTTGTCCGTTTTCTTTAAAAGACAATTGGCCGCCCTTCCAGAATTTCAGACATTCGTGAAAGGGGTTCTGCACATCCAGCCTCCATTTGTGCCTCCAGTGGCACCATGGGACCTTAACGTGGTGTTGCAGTTCCTTCAATCGGATTGGTTTGAACCTCTACAGGAGATAGAGTGGAAGTTTCTCACTTGGAAAGTGGTGATGCTTTTGGCCTTGGCATCTGCAAGGCGGGTGTCTGAGTTGGGGGCCTTGTCTCACAAGAGCCCTTACCTGATCTTCCATGAAGATAGGGCAGAGTTGAGAACTCGCCAACAATTTCTTCCAAAGGTGGTTTCGTCTTTCCATATGAACCAACCTATTGTGGTGCCAGTGGCTACTGACACTTTTACTGAGTCAAAGTCCCTTGATGTGGTTAGAGCTTTGAAAATTTATGTCGCAAGAACAGCTCGGATAAGGAAAACAGAGGCTCTGTTTGTCCTGTATGCTCCCAACAAGATTGGGTGTCCTGCTTCTAAGCAGACTATTGCGCGCTGGATCAGAGGGACGATTCAGCACGCTCATTCCACGGCAGGATTGCAGATACCGAAGTCGGTAAATGCCCATTCTACTAGGAAGGTGGGCTCATCCTGGGCAGCTGCCTTGGGGGTCTCGGCATTACAACTTTGCCGATCAGCTACTTGGTCAGGGTCAAACACGTTTGCAAAATTCTACAAGTTTGACACCTTGGCCGATGAGGACCTCAAGTTTGGTGCTGCAGGGTCATCCGCACTCTCCTGCCCATACTGGAGCTTTGGTATAACCCCATGTTACTGAAGTGGACCCCAGCATCCTCTAGGACGTATGAGAAAATAGGATTTTAATACCTAGCGGCAAATCCTTTTCTCCTAGTCCGTAGAGGATGCTGGGCACCCGACCCAGTGCGTACTTTAACTGCAGTAGTTATGTTGTAGTTACACAAGTGTTGTGTTACAATTATTTTCAGCATGTTGCTGCAAATGGTTCATGCCTGTTGGCGTGTGTTATGTTGAATGCCATGTTGTGCGGCATGGTTGAGGTGTGAGCTGGTATGAATCTCACCATTAGTTTAAAAGTAAATCTTTTCCTCGAAATGTCCGTCTCCCTGGGCACAGTTCCTATAACTGAGGTCTGGAGGAGGGGCATAGAGGGAGGAGCCAGTTCACACCCTTTGAAAAGTCTTAAAGTGCCCACTGACATGCAGCGCTTTTTTATAATGTTAATACACAATGTAAAGCACCAATTTCACTGTGCCCCCCCCCCATGTTTTGCACCCTGATACATGTATTCAGTAGTGGAGGAGGACCAGCTTTGTCTCTGCAGCCTGAGGAGAGAGAGAAAATGGCGCTGAGCAGTGTGCTGGCTGACTGAGGAGGAAGCTCCGCCTCAGTAATGGCGCGTTTTTCCTCAGCATTTATTAGGTAAATTTTTATACTGGCGGTGGTAGTACTGTGCCTCAGCATCTTATGCCCCTTCATTTGCCAGTTTTATTAGGTTTCATGCTGCCCAGGGCTCCCCCCACCCCCCTGCACCTTGCAGTGCCTGTGTATGTGTCGGCAACATGGCGCGCTGCGCTCCCGCCAGCCGCACGGTACCTTTAGCCGTCACCTTGATTGAAGATCTCTCTTCTAACACTCACCTGTCTTCTAACTTCTGGCACTGCAAGGGGGGTGACGGCGTGCTGTGGGAGTGAGCATCTAGGCACAGCTAGCGTTCAGTACCCTTCAGGAGCTAATGGTGTCCTGTCAGCCAGAAGCAGAGCCATGAAACTCTTTAGGAAGTTGGTTCCTACTTCTGCCCCCTCAGTCCCACGAAGCAGGGAGACTGTTGCCAGCAGTCCTCCCTGAAAATAAAAAACCTAACATAAGTCTTTTCAGAGAAACTCAGTAGAGCTCCCCTGGAGTGCATCCAGTCTGCCTGGGCACATTTCTAAAACTGAGTTCTGGAGAAGGGGCATAGAGGGAGGGGCCAGTTCACACGCTTTGAAAAGTCTTAAAGTGCCCATGGCTCCTGCGGAACCGTCTATACCCCATGGTACTGAAGTGGACCCCAGCATCCTCTACGGACTAGGAGAAAAGGATTTACCGGTAGGTATTAAAATCCTATTTTATATATATATATAGTTTAAATACTTGCTACTAGTCAAAAGTTTTAGAACACCATTGTTATTTTAGTTTAATTTGAACTTTATGCAGTTAATAATTCAATGTAGTCTAAAATAAAGCCTAGAACAAAGAAACAATTGTAGGTAAATAAATGAAAGCATAGAATAAACAAAATCTGATCAATGTTTCTGACTCCAAGCTATTACATTTTGCAGATATAACTGCCGAAGATACTTTCTACAATGAAAATCAAATATCGGTCAGGAGGTTTTTCCCAGCAGGGTTGCAAAAGTTCCTACAAATGTGTTGCCCTTACTTGTCGCTTTACTTTCATGCTACTAAGCCAAGTAATCCCAAACTAGCTGAAGGTGGTAGGGGGGTTTAATCAGAGTTGGACTGGCCCACAGGGGTACAGGTGAAACCCCCATTGGACCCCACTGCTTGAGGTCCTACCTTTTCCGCTAGGGCAGGCATGTCCAAACTGCGGCCCTCTAGCTGTTGTGGAACTACATTTCTGCTTCGGGGTACACTGGGCTCCACAAGGATTAACATCGGGGTGTGGAGTAGGATCTTGATCCGAGGCACCAACAGGCTCAAAGCTTTTGACTGTTCCCAAGAAGCTCAGCGCCGCCTCCTCTATAACCCCGCCTCCATGCACAGGGAGCTCAGTTTATAGTTGGTGCCTGCAGTAGCAGGTCACTTAACGGGGCTGCCTCAGGCAGCCTATTCTTAGCTATTAACTTTGGCAGAATTTTTTTTAAATTTTTTTATAAGAATCTATAAGGGCTGCAGCAGGCAAAGTGTAATAGACATCTCTGCTGCAGCTCCATCACCCCCAGCGGCGCTGTATACTCCCGCTCCCTGGTTGCCGGGTCACTGCAGCGGAGGCTCCGGTTTCTTCCAAAGGTCAGTCACACACTGACCTCCCGGATCGCGAGGCCACTGACGAAGGGGAGGTAAGGGGCTTCTGTGACCGCACTTTACCGTGATCCGGCGCGTGCTGGCGTGGACACTGATTACTGGGCAGCCGCTCCACTAGTCACCAGGGACAGTTAAGGGGTACAGGTCTGGGGGGGTTTCTTCTATATTAACTCCGTTTTGTACTGCCCGCAGCGCCCGGTTTGGATGCCAGCAGGCTGGACCTGAGGCCCCTCGCCCCAGGGCGCTATTTCTGCAATGTTCCCGCCCTGGAGCTGCATATCTCCCTCACTTCTGACCAGCTGCCATCACAGATTGAGCTGAGCTGTTTCTAGGACTGCTGGGGCAAATCCTCCTCTGTAGAACCGCCTGATTGCCAGTGCTGTGCTTCTTACAGGACACTTAAGTATTCTACCTATCACTGGGATAGTGTTAGTTAGAAACATAGAATTTGACGGCAGATGAGAACCACTTGGCCCATCTAGTCTGCCCCTTTTTTATTTTATCCTTTAGGCAATCTCAACCCTTTTTTAACCTTAATTCTTTGTAAGGATATTCGTATGCCTGTCCCAAGCATGTTTAAATTGCCCTACAGTCTTAGCCTCTACCACCTCTGATGGGAGGCTATTCCACTTATCCACTACCCTTTCTGTGAAGTAATTTTTCCTTAAATTTCCCCTGAACCTCCCCCCCTCCAGTCTCAATGTATGCCCTCGAGTTCTAATACTTCTTTTCCTTTGAAGAATGTTTCCCTCCTGAACTTTGTTAAGACCCTTGATATATTTGAAAGTTTCTATCATGTCCCCCCTTTCCCTTCTCTCCTCCAAACTATACATGTAGTTAAGAAAGAGTGCATACATTCAGGGTTGTGTGGTACAAACACCCTGTGATATACAGCCAGTGTTTACTGTGCATTGTTATAGCTATTGTTATCACATATAGCCTTAATGAGTATTACTTTGTATAGCTAGTCCAGTGCAGTTTATGGTACATAATTTCTGCATGGTACACTTGTGACTATATACGTGTGTGTGCATGTAGCTGCTGCGTGGTTACCTTAATTACAGTGTATTTCACTCGGTGGGCTATTCCTATATTATTATACCTGAGTGTTTTCAGGTGTTTCTTTCTGTTTAATATAGGTGTGTATCACAAAGTATACTGACAGTGTATTTTTACTTGTGATTTATTGTCACCATTTAATCTATATCTCTTGAACTCCCAGTCTGTGCTTTCATAGGCACGCTTTACTGAGAGTTCTTGATAGGTATAGTGCTGCTACACTTTGTACCTGGTTGCCCGATATTGTGCACATAGTTATGTCTGCTACACGTGGCAACAACGCTGCGGCTTCCCCCACACTGCGTGGTAGTGAAGCTGCGGATGTCATGGAGGATAATATGGCAGCTGAGAGTTCAGGTTTAGGGGGTTCCTTGCCCCCCAGTGGGTCGGTAGCACCTGGGGCATCACAAGACCCACCTTGGGCTACATTTTCCACATTATTAAACACGCTTGTGACTAAATTAACGCCCCCTGTGAGACCACCTGTGCCACTGCAACAGTTTATGGTCCCTGCTGTGAACCTGCTATGGGCGGATCAGCTTTCTACTCAGTTACAGCATTTGAACCGATCTATGACTAAATCTAAGGGTCACTCTCGCCTGCCTAAGACTATGTCGTCTTCTAAACAGGCCATTACCTCCTCCCAATCCACGGCTATTCCAGACACATCCTCTGACGAGGACGGTGCATATACTGATCCCACAGACACTGACACAGATGTTTTTGATGGGGAAGGAAAATCATTAGTGGATGTCCCGGATTTGATTGAAGCGATCAGACTCATTCTTCATGTGACTGATGATCCTCAGCCTGAATCGGTCTCCAAGAAACCGGATAGGTTTAAGCATAAGAAGGTGGTTAAACAAGTTTTACCCCATTCTGATTACCTGGCTGACATACGCCAGGAATCCTGGTAAAATCCAGGAACTAAATTTATACCGAATAAGAGACTGTTGGCTCGCTATCCTCTTTCTCCGGAAGTATGTAAAAATTGGGAAACCCCTCCGCCTGTAGATTCTCATGTGGCGCGTTTGGTTGTTTCCTCTGCTCTGCCAGTATATACCGTCACCTCTCTGAAGGAACCGACGGATATACGTGTGGAGGGCTGTTTAAAAGCAATTTATACCCTAACGAGGGCTGTGCATAGGCCAACAATTGCAGTGACTTGGGCTGCTGAAGCTGTTGAGGCATGGGCTCTGGAACTTGAGGCGGAACTGCCTTCCAATGCATCCGAGCATGCCCGACAATGTCTCTCGTATATCGCCACGGCTTCTCTATACCTTAAGGTGGCGGCCTCCGATGCCGGGGTGCTCGCGGCCAAGGCTGCTACTACGTCCGTCTTAGTCAGACGTATCCTTTAGTTGAGATCCTGGTCGGTGGATATGGATTCAAAGAAAACCCTGGAGGTGCTTCCTTTCAAGGGAGACATTCTCTTTGGGGAAGACCTCAATGACATTGTGGCTGATCTGGCTACTGCTAAAACAGCTTGCCTACCTAGTACGGCTCCTTCAACGCAGAAGGCTAAAAGTACTTTCCCTCGGCCCTTTCGTCCTTCAGGTAAAGCAAAAGGTCAGGCGTACCCAAAGCAAGCTCGTGCTTCCAGGCCTACCAAGCCTGGGCCGCCCGGACAAGCCTGCTGCATGACGGGGCGGGCCTCCCTCTGGGGGATCCCAAGGAGGGGGGCCGACTTCTAGGTTTTGCTCAGGAATGGTTGAAGACCACTTCAGATACATGGGCGAGGGAAGTCGTCACTCGAGGTTACGCCATACCCTTCAAGAATCGTCCCCCGCAGCGGTTTTGCCTGACAGATGTGCCTCTGGATCCGGCAAAAGCAAACACGTTGCACTCGGTGGTACATTCCCTCCTGACCACAGGAGTGGTAGTACCAGTGCCTCTGGCTCAGAGAGGCAAGGGGTACTATTCACCACTGTTTCTAGTCCCGAAGCCAAACGGGTCCTCGCGGCCCATTCTCAATTTGAAGTCCCTAAACAAGCCTGTGCAGATCTCCAAGTTTCGTATGGAAACTCTGCGCTCTATTGTTCTGGCCTTGGAACCTGGGGACTATATGGTCTCCGTGGACATACAGGATGCCTACCTGCATATTCCTATTGCGGTGTCTCATCAACAGTACCTGCGGTCAGGATCCTACCGTACTTGGACGTTTTGTTGATCCTGGCAAATTCCGCAGAACTTCTCCTGTGTCATCTCGATCTGACGGTCCAGTGCATGACAGCCCACGGGTGGCTGATCAACTGGAAGAAATCCTTCCTGGTTCCTGCTCGGAGCATGTTACACCTGGGAGCGTTATTGGACACTCACAACCAACGGTTGTACCTGTCTCAGGAGACAGTTCTGAAGCTTCAGGACAGGATTCAATGCTTCCTATCTCGTCCGCAAGTGTCGATACATTCGGCAATGCAAGTGCTAGGTCTCATGGTGTCGGTTTTTGACATGGTGGAGTATACTTAGTTCCACTCTCGCCCTCTGCAGAAGTTAGTTCTGACCAAGTGGGACGGCCCACCTCACCGGATAAGATCTCACGTGATCTCATTGTCTCCGGAGGTCCACCTGTCACTGAGCTGGTGACTGCAGGACCATCAATTGAGCAGGGGCCGTCCGTTCTGGATATCCGACTGGGTCCTCCTGACAACGGATGCCAGTCTGAGAGGTTGGGGCGCGGTGTTGGAATAACATTCTTCAGGGTCGGTGTACCAAGGAGGAGTCTCTACTCCTGATAAATATTATGGAACTGCGGGCAGTGTTCAATGCGTTGACAATGTCCCAGCATCTCATACAGAACAGACCTGTTCAGGTGCAGTCGGACAACGCCACCATGGTGGCATACATAAATCATCAGGGCGGCACTCGAAGCCGCAGGGCAATGAGGGAAGTATCAAGGATTCTTCGGTGGGCAGAACGCCATCTGCCAGCCATATCAGCAGTGTTCATCCCGGGCGTTCTGAACTGGGAGGCGGACTATCTCAGTCGTCAGAACGTGCATGCCGGAGAATGGAGCCTACATCCAGAGGTGTTTCAACTTCTCGTGGACAAGTGGGGCCTCCCAGATGTGGACCTGATGGCGTCTCGACACAATCACAAGGTTCCGATCTTCGGAGCAAGGACAAGTGATCCTCACGCAGCGTTCGTGGATGCTCTGTCAATCTCATGGAACTTTCGGCTGCTATATGTATTCCCTCCGGTGTCACTTCTGCCCAGAGTAATTCGGAAATTCAAGCAAGAAGGAGGGAACCTGCTTCTGGTCGCTCCAGCGTGGCCCGGATGGCACTGGTTTTCTGATCCCCTGGGTCTCTCGTTGGATCGTCCCCTTCTACTTCCACAATGACCAGACCTCCTCGTTCAGGGCACTTGTGTTTACCAGGATTTGGCCCATCTGGCTTTGACTGCATGGCTCTTGAAGCTTCCGTCCTGAGGGCCAAGGGTTTTTCTGAGGCGGTTGTTCAAACTATGTTGAAGGCCTGTAAGCCGGCTTCTGCTCGGATATACCATAGGGTCTGAAATGCTTACTTTACTTGGTGTGCGTCGCATAATCATGACGTTTTCAAGTTTGGTACGGCCAAATTATTGGCTTTTCTACAACAGGGCCTAGACTTAGGTTTACGTCTGGCCTCCCTCAAGGCTCATATTTCTGCCTTGTCTGTTTGGTTTCAGCGAAAGATTGCCACCCTGCCTGATGCCCATACATTCACTCAGGGTGTGTTGCGGATTCAGCCTCCTTATGTGCCACCTGTGGCCCCTTGGGACTAGTCGGTGGTTTTGGAGGCCCTGCAAGATTCTCCTTTTGAGCCTCTGCTGATCTTAAGTGGCTTTCTCTTAAGGTCCTATTCTTGCTGGCTATTGCGTCAGCTAGAAGGGTTTCGGACATGGGTGCCTTGTCCTGCAAGTCTCCCTATTTGATTTTTCACCGTGACCGGGCGGTCCTTAGAACGCGACCAGGTTATTTATCTAAGGTGGTGTCTTCCTTCCACCTTAACCAGGAGATTGTGGTTCCGGCCTTTAATTCTCCTGAGTTGTCTCCCAAAGAACGGTCTTTGGATGTGGTACGGGCTCTCCGTATCTATGTGCACAGCTACGATCATTCACACTGACATGCGGGGGGACGCCCAGCACAGGGCTAGTTCGCCCCGCATGTCAGTGCCGCACCCCCCCCCCCCCCCCTGCTGAAGTGCAAAGGCATTACACAGCGGCGATGCCTTTGCACTTCAAGAGTAGCACCCAACCGGCGCAGCTTTAGCGTGCTGGCCGGGAGCTACTCGCCGCTCCCCGCCCCCACGAAACCAAATGCCGCCGTTCTGCCCTCTCCCGCCCAGCGACCGCCTCTGCCTGTCAATCATGCAGAGGTGATCGCAGCCGAGCTACGGCCTTCGGCCATCTGGCATGCGCAGTGGGTACCCGTTCGCTCGGCTGCGATAAAAAGCAACGAGCGAACAGGTCAGAATCCCAATGTGGCCGCCTCATCAGGCCTATCTGAGGTTCTCCCTGCTGAACAATCAGGCGTTACCCTTCGGCCTGTCTACAGCTCTGAGGGTGTTCATGAAGGTGATGGCGGAAATGATGTTCCAGCTCAGTGTCCAGGGGGTCAACGTGGTCCCTTACCTGGATGATCTCCTGATAAAAGCGAGTTCCAGGGAGCTCCTACTGCTCCATATAGATTTCACTATCCAACTTCTGTCACACCACAGGTGGATCTTCAATCTAAAGAAGTCCCACCTGGAGCCATCTCAGCGGCTCCTGTTTCTGGGAATGCTACTGGATACTGTAGCGCAGAAAGTGTTCCTCCCAGAGGACAAAGTGAGAACTCTCCAGGAAATGGTTCGCATGGTTTTCCGACCGACTCGAGTTTCCATTCATATTTGCATAAGATTGTTGGGAAAGATGGTTGCCTCGTACGAGGCCATTCAGTATGGAAGGTTCCATGCCAGACCCTTTCAATTGGACATCCTGAACAAGTCCAGTTCCCATCTTCAGATGCACCGGATGATTCAACGGTCACCCCAGGCCAGGAGTTCACTCCTGTGGTGGCTGTAGTCTTCCAATCTCCGGGAAGGTCGACGCTTCGTGATTCAGGATTGGATCCTCCTCACGATGGATGCGAGTCTGAGGGGGTGGGGGGCTGTCACCCAGGGGGTGCAGTTCCAGGGCAGGTGGTCAGCCCAAGAGACCCTACTTCCAATCAAAATCCTGGAACTTCAGGCTATCTACAATGCTCTGATTCAGGCCTCCCTTCTGCTCTTGGATCAGGCAATCCAAGTCCAGTCTGACAACGCCACGGCCGTGGCGTACATCAATCGACTGAGGGGTACAAAAGCAGGGCCTGCATGCGAGTAGTATCAAGAATACTCCTCTGGGTGGAAAGAAATCCAACAGCACTGTCCACAATCTTCATTCCGGGAGTAGACAACTGGGAAGCGGACTTCCTGAGACGCCACGATCTCCACCTGGGGGAGTGGGCCCTACATCCTCAGGTGTTTCAACTGATCATTGACCGGTGGGGTTGCCCCCAGATTGACATGATGGCGTCTCGCCTCAACAAGAAACTTTGCTGCTATTGCTCGCGAATCAGAGACTCTCAGGCGTGCGCAGTGGATGCACTGACGCCGCCTTGGCCTTACCAGCTGGTCTACGTATTTCCTCTGATTTCCGTCGATCCCAAAGGTGCTCAAGAGGATCCGGCATCAAGGAGTACAAGCAATTTTGCTTGCCCCGAATTGGCCCCGGAGGGCGTGGTACGCAGATCTTCTGGAGATGTATGTCGAAGACCCTTGGCCTCTACCACTCAGAAGATATCTTCAACAAGGACCGTTCGTCTACCCGGACTTACGGTGGTTCCGTTTGACGGCATGGAAGTTGAGTGGAACATCCTAGCTCACAAGCGGACTTTCCAAAAAGGTCATTGCCACTATGGTGCAAGCCAGGAAACCTGTGACATCAAAACACTATCATAATATCTAGCAGAACTATGTCTCCTGGTGCGAGGAACGCACATATCCATCTGCTGAATTTCACTTGGGAAGATTTCTTCGTTTCCTGCAGGCCGGAGTGGATCCAGTCTTAAGTCTGGGATCCTTTAAGGTTCAGATTTCAGGTCTTTTCAATCTTCTTCCAAAAGAAGTTGGGTATAATGCCTGAAGTTCAGAGCTTCTTGCAAGGGGTGCTTCACATCCAACATCCGTTTGTGCCACCTACGGCACCTTGGGATTTGGCTGTGGTATAACGATTTCTTAAGTCCACCTGGTTTGAACCTCTTGATGACGGTAGAAGACAAGTACCTCACATGGAAGACGGTGATGTTACTGGCCCTAGCTTCTGCTAGATGTGTGGGGGCCTTATCGTATAAAAGTCCATACTTGGTCTTTTACAAGGACAGAGCGGAGCTCAGGACTAGGCAGCAGTTCCTGCCGAAGGTCATCTCTGCGTTCCACTTGAATCAACCTATTGTGATCCCATTCAAGTTCTGGCGCTTCTGCCCCTCCAAAGGCATTGGATGCTGTGCGAGCCTTGAAGATCTATGTCAGGAGGACGGCTCTGATCAGGAAGACGGATTCCTTGTTCGTGCTATATGATGCACAGATAGGTATACCGTAGGGACACAAGTGAGTTACATGTACGTATACCTATCTGTATGACTTTACTTACTTTTGTACGGTAAAACAATGCTCAGCTAGGTTCATATAATTAATTCACCTAACAAAACATTACATACGGTACTACAGATGAAAGAAAAACTATTCTATTTTCAATGAAAATGCAATTCTGCTGATGTTTCCATTTGTGCCTTTATCTTTTTACATAAACATAATCATTTGATTAACAAAGTGGAGCAGTTATTTCCTTTATCCATACACACCACCTACTAAAGTGCTTTTGGAATTATCTTTTTTCTTCTATTTATAGAGGTTAGGAATTCATCCTCTCATACTTCCCAGACAGCAGCTACACCAAACTCATTTTTGATATTCAGCATTGAGTAATGTGTGCTTTGGTACCTGTTCAATATCTGGTACTGAGGGATGTATTCCTATGTTGGGTTATTACACTCATTTTTTATAACTGGTAGATATACTGGATCGAGGGATGTATTCCTACCTAGTTTTATCACATTCATTTATCTAGTACTTATCATTGATATCTGGTAGATATCTATGACTGAGTGCTGATCTTCTGCCCACTATTAATTTGCAATTTGTTTGGTACCTAATAAATAAATTGGACTTGTCCCCCTGTCAAGGTACCTACATTCTTCACTCCCCTTGTCACTCCCGTCCTGCCGTCGGGCACCTCGGCGGCCAATCGCCTAATGTGTAGGGCCCATTACTCCAGTCCTCAACAGTGTATGTTTTCCAGGTTTCCTCACATAATCACAAGTGAAACAATTAGTAAAATGTGGTCCAGCAAGAACTATGAACACGTGTACTGTTAGGATTACATGCAGACTAGAAGTAGGAACAACTGGTCCAGTTACATAATACTAATTTATTCCACGTCCACTAGGGGGCACGGGAGATAACACTGGGTATAGGATGGCTGGGAGCAAGGCAGGTACCAAAGGGGTTACTTTTAATTACCCAGCAGGCCTTGCCTCCCAGTCCACTATACCCCGGGCCCGCCAGGTTTTTTTTTTTGGGTGCCTCTGGCAGGAACAGGCCCCAGCTATTAGGGGGGCTGCTTTTTAGCAGCCCATGGTACTTTTTTTCCCCCCTCTTAGTGCTACTACAGTTACCTACAGCGGCACCGGTGTTGGAGGGTAAGTTGACTGGCTACCAGCGGCGATCCCCTCTTGCTTACAGGAGACAGCGGGAGGGCAGATGAGTGGGGGCCCAGTGTTCTGCGCCATCAAAACTGACCACCAGGGCACAGCAGCAGGTTAGAATGTAGGTCCCTGAAGTTTTTCATCTGAGGGGGAGGGTACTCAGCCTGTAACCCCTCCCCCATCCATGAGCTTGCTAGTAGCATAGCTCATGGCCTGCCCCTAGGTCTCTCCTCCTTCCTCTATCAGTCCCTCCCTAAAAATGCTGGGCAGCCATTTTAGATCACTAGATGGCTGGGACTTGCAGGAGTAAGGAAGGTCTGGCCTCTGTCTCCACTGTACCTTGCTCCAGTAGCTGGGTCCAGCTTATGTCTCCTGCCTGCATTAATGCTGGCCAGTTGAGTATCTTGGCCTATTTCTTTTTCAGGCATTGGGTGTTTGTGTGACTGTTGTGGGGTGTTAGAGTTTAAGGTGAGTTAACCAAGCACCACTGATACAGGACCTGCTTCCTCAGTGGGGGCCTCACGGTTATCCTGCACTGTGCTTATTATTAGTTAAAAAGAAATATCCACTGCGCTGCCAATAGCTGGTAAAGGGGTGTCAATCCCGCACTGTTGTTTATCCTATAACCTTAATCAAAATACTTAATATATATATATATATATATATATATATATTATGTATGTATGTATTAGGGTGTTTCAGTTTTTCAAAGATGTATGCCAAATTTCAAGAAGATTGGATAATATTTAGGGGTTGCACACATTGATCACTTTTATCTCAAACTAGTGAAATTTCTAATATTGAAGTGCTTTGTACTAATGGGCTTCTCATGTATTTATTTCATCTTCTGCAGGTAATTGAACTTTAAAATGGGAACCAAAAGAGGAATTTGGCTGCTAGAAAAGGTGCCTAGTGGTGAATTTTTAGGAGCTCGGCTCCCTTCAAAGGAACAAGTACTTTTAGTTTTTATTTACCATCACAAGGAAATGAAAGAAACACTTTCGGATGCTGCTAAATCTACCAGTACTAAACTACAGGAAGTGTGGAGGAAAGCAAAATCCCTGTTAAGACGGAGGAGAATATCCGTGCTGGTATACAGAAGCTGAACAAAGAATACCAAAATCTGGGTAAAGAGAAATCAAGAAACACGGATAGAGCAAATGTGAAATGGCAGATTTGGAAAGGTGATCTCGTTGAGTTAATTGACATTTCCCGGCAAAATGTGATGGGCATGACTAGCGTATCACAAGAAGATAAAGAATTTCTTAGGTCACAAAGAGAAGATTGTATGAGTTCGTCAATGAGTGGAGTAGACAAGGTTTTCGCCTCAAAAATAAGAACTAAGTGTACAAAAGAAGACAAAAATGATTCATATAAGAATAAACATTACAAAGCTATCGCTGAAATAAATAAAACAGTTACACTGGAAGACTCATCTCCATCATCAGCACCTAGTGACGAAGAGGCCGAGTTTTTGCCTCCAGCAACGAAAAAATTACATTCAAGTCATAGATTAAAACTAATCAAACTGTGCAACCTCTAAATATTATCCAATCTTCTTTAAATTTGGCATATATATCTCTTACATCACTAAGGCGTAAGCAAAGTCTGCAAAAATTTTACATTTTATCTCCTTACAAAATGAAACACCCTAATATATATATGAAGGGACTAGGTCCCCGAAACGTTGATGTGACCTTTTTTGCACTGCTTCCACCAATTATAGTTTTGGAGTGACAGCCTCTGAGTGCCGCCTCGTTTGTTCCACTATATATATACATACATACATAAATCAGGATATTTTATATTATAATAGTAAATAGACGGATAGGTAAAAGATTCACAAATTTTATTAAAACTATAAAATGGGTGAGAAAGTGCTCCAATACACCGTCTCACTATTGTTGTCACCACTAATGGTAATGTAGCATGGAAATAGGACAAGCGTTATTTCCCAGAACCTCTCAATCAGTTAATTTATACAGGATGTTACCCAGTCAGGATAGTCTCTCTTGGCAGAAGTGCTATGATGCCGTGCAACAGGGTTTCCGCATCTCACCGTCTCCAGTCACCACCTATTGGATCTACATGGACTTACTGCTAAATTGAGGATTTATTCCACCACACTCCATTTCAGTTTATGGATACCCATTGGATTTAGATGCAGGAAACCCTGTTGCATGGCATCATAGCACTTCTGCCAAGGGACTGCCAAGAGAGACTATCCTGACTGGGTAACATCCTTATAAATTTTTCCACTTTTTTTCTGTACCTCTGCAATATCTTATCTTTGGAAATTATATGTATCTGTCTTTCTTTGGTTTTTCTCTGACGTCCTAAGTGGATGCTGGGACTCCGTAAGGACCATGGGGAATAGCGGCTCCGCAGGAGACTGGGCACAACTAAAAGAAAGCTTTAGACTACTGGTGTGCACTGGCTCCTCCCACTATGACCCTCCTCCAGACTTCAGTTAGAATCTTGTGCCCGGCTGAGCTGGATGCACACTAGGGGCTCTCCTGAGCTCCTAGAAAGAAAGTATATTTAAGTTTTTTATTTTACAGTGAGATCTGCTGGCAACAGACTCACTGCAGCGAGGGACTAAGGGGAGAAGAAGCGAACCTACCTGACTGGAGGTAGCTTGGGCTTCTTAGGCTACTGGACACCATTAGCTCCAGAGGGATCGAACGCAGGACCCGACCTCGATCGTTCGGTCCCGGAGCCGCGCCGCCGGCCCCCTTACAGAGCCAGAAGCAAGAAGTGTTCCGGAAAATCGGCGGCAGAAGACTTCTGTCTTCAACAAGGTAGCGCACAGCACTGCAGCTGTGCGCCATTGCTCCTCATGCACACCTCACACTCCGGTCACTGATGGGTGCAGGGCGCTGGGGGGGGCGCCCTGAGGGCAATATAATACACCTTGGCTGGCAAATCTACACCATATATAGTCAGGAAGGCTATATAGGTGTAAAAATACCCCTGCCAGAATTCCAGAAAAAGCGGGAGAAGTCCGCCGGAAAAGGGGCGGGGCTATCTCCCTCAGCACACTGGCGCCATTTTTCCCTCACAGCTCCGCTGGAAGGACGCTCCCTGGCTCTCCCCTGCAGTGTCAAGCTACATAAGGGTAAAAAGAGAGGGGGGCCACTAAATTTAGGCGCAGTATATATAATATAAGCAGCTATAAGGGAAAAAACTCATTTATAGTGGGATACCTGTTATATAGCGCTCTGGTGTGTGCTGGCATACTCTCTCTCTGTCTCCCCAAAGGGCTCTGTCAGAGCATTCCCTGTGTGTATGCGGTGTGTCAGTACGGCTGTGTCGACATGTTTGATGTGGAGGCGGAGCAGATACCTATAAATGTGATGTCACCCCCTGCGGGGCCGACACCTGAGTGGATGGTTATGTGGAAGGAACTACGTGACAGTGTCGACTCCTTACAGAAAAGGTTTGACGACATACCAAATATGGGACAGCCGGCTTCTCAGCCTGTGCCTGCCCAGGCTTCTCAAAAGCCATCAGGGGCTCTAAAACGCCCGCTACCTCAGATGTCGACACGGATACTGACTCCAGTGTCGACGACGATGAGACTAATGTAACTTCCAATAGGGCCACACGTTACATGATTGAGGCAATGAAAAATGTGTTGCACATTTCTGATGTTACCCCCGGTACCACAAAAAAGGGTATTATGTTTGGAGAGAAAAAACTACCAGTAGTTTTTCCTCCATCTGAGGAATTAAATGAAGTGTGTGAAGAAGCGTGGGCTTCCCCCGATAAGAAACTGGTAATTTCTAAAAGGTTTCTAATGACGTACCCTTTCCCGCCAGAGGATAGGTCACGTTGGGAAACATCCCCTAGGGTGGATAAAGCGCTCACACGCTTGTCAAAGAAGGTGGCACTACCGTCTCCGGATACGGCCGCCCTAAAGGAACCTGCTGATAGAAAGCAGGAGGCTATCCTGAAGTCTGTATATACACACACAGGTATTATACTGAGACCAGCTATTGCTTCAGCATGGATGTGCAGTGCTGCAGCTGCGTGGTCAGATTCCCTGTCGGAAAATATTGATACCCTAGACAGGGACACTATATTGCTAACCATAGAGCATATTAAAGACGCAGTCTTATACATGAGAGATGCACAGAGGGATATTTGCCGGCTGGCATCTAAAATAAGTGCAATGTCCATTTCTGCCAGGAGAGGGTTATGGACTCGGCAGTGGACAGGTGATGCAGACTCAAAAAGGCACATGGAAGTTTTGCCTTATAAAGGTGAGGAGTTGTTCGGGGATGGTCTCTCTGACCTCGTTTCCACAGCAACTGCTGGGAAGTCTGCATTTTTACCCCATGTTCCCTCACAGCCAAAGAAAGCACCGTATTATCAGGTACAGTCCTTTCGGCCCCATAAGGGCAAGCGGGTTAAAGGCGCGTCCTTTCTGCCCAGAGGTAGAGGGAAAAAGCTGCAGCATACAGCCAGTTCCCAGGAGCAAAAGTCCTCCCCCGCTTCCTCTAAGTCCACCGCATGACGCTGGGGCTCCACAGGCGGAGCCAGGTACTGTGGGGGCCCGTCTCAAAAATTTCAGCGATCAGTGGGCTCGCTCACGGGTGGATCCCTGGATCTTTCAAGTAGTATCTCAGGGGTACAAGCTGGAATTCGAGACGTCTCCCCCCCCCCCCCCCCCGCCGTTTCCTCAAATCTGCCTTGCCAACAACTCCCTCAGGCAGGGAGGCAGTGATAGAGGCAATTCACAAGCTGTATTCCCAGCAGGTGATAGTAAAGGTGCCCCTACTTCAACAAGGACGGGGTTACTATTCCACAATGTTTGTGGTACCGAAACCGGACGGTTCGGTGAGACCCATTTTAAATTTGAAATCCTTGAACACATATATAAAAAAATTGAAGTTCAAGATGGAATCGCTCAGGGCGGTTATTGCGAGCCTGGACGAGGGAGATTACATGGTATCGCTGGACATCAAGGATGCTTACCTACATGTCCCCATTTACCATCCTCACCAGGAGTACCTCAGGTTTGTGGTACAAGATTGTCATTACCAATTCCAGACGTTGCCGTTCGGTCTCTCCACGGCTCCGAGGGTCTTTACCAAGGTAATGGCGGAAATGATGATACTCCTTCGAAGGAAAGGAGTTTTAATTATCCCGTACTTGGACGATGATCTGATAAAGGCGAGGCCCAGAGAACAGTTATTGGTAGGGGTAGCACTATCTCGGGAAGTGCTGCAACAGCACGGCTGGATTCTAAACATTCCAAAGTCACAGCTGGTCCCTACGACACGCCTGCTGTTCCTAGGGATGGTTCTGGACACAGAACAGAGAAAAGTATTTCTCCCGGAGGAGAAGGCCAAGGAGCTGTCATCTCTAGTCAGAGGCCTCCTAAAACCAAAACAGGTGTCGGTGCATCACTGCACGCGGATCCTGGGAAAAATGGTAGCTTCTTACGAAGCGATTCCATTCGGCAGGTTTCATGCAAGAACCTTTCAGTGGGACCTGTTGGACAAGTGGTCCGGATCGCATCTTCAGATGCATCGTTTGATAACCCTGTCTCCAAGGACAAGGGTGTCTCTGCTGTGGTGGCTGCAGAGTGCTCATCTTCAAGAGGGCCGCAGATTCGGCATACAGGACTGGGTCCTGGTGACCACGGATGCCAGCCTTCGAGGCTGGGGAGCAGTCACACAGGGAAGAAACTTCCAAGGACAATGGACAAGTCAGGAGACTTCCCTGCACATAAATATTCTGGAACTAAGGGCCATTTACAATGCCCTAAGTCAGGCAAAACCCCTGCTTCAAAACCAGCCGGTACTGATCCAGTCAGACAACATCACGGCAGTCGCCCATGTAAATCGACAGGGCGGCACGAGAAGCAGGACGGCGATGGCAGAAGCCACAAGGATTCTCCGATGGGCGGAAAATCACGTGTTAGCACTGTCAGCAGTGTTCATTCCGGGAGTGGACAACTGGGAAGCAGACTTCCTCAGCAGGCACGACCTCCACCCGGGAGAGGGGGGACTTCATCCAGAAGTCTTTCAAATGATTGTAAACCAGTGGGAAAAACCACAGGTGGACATGATGGCGTCCCGCCTAAACAAAAAGCTAGAAAAATATTGCGCCAGGTCAAGAGACCCGCAGGTGATAGCTGTGGACGCTCTGGTAACACCGTGGGTGTACCGATTCGGTTTATGTGTTCCCTCCTCTTCCTCTCATACCAAAGGTACTGAGGATAATAAGGAGAAGAGGAGTAAGAACTATACTCATTGTTCCGGATTGGCCAAGAAGAGCGTGGTATCCGGAACTTCAAGAAATGATGTCAGAGGACCCATGGCCTCTACCGCTCAGACAGGACCTGCTGCTGCAGGGGCCCTGTCTGTTCCAAGACTTACCGCGGCTGCGTTTGACGGCATGGCGGTTGAACACCGGATCCTGAAGGAAAAGGGCATTCCGGAGGAAGTCATTCCTACGCTGATAAAAGCTAGGAAAGAAGTAACCGCGAACCATTGTCACCGCATATGGCGAAAATATGTTGCGTGGTGTGAGGCCAGGAAGGCCCCAACGGAAGAATTTCAGCTGGGCCGGTTCCTGCACTTCCTACAGTCAGGGGTGACTATGGGCCTTAAATTGGGTTCCATTAAGGTCCAGATTTCGGCTCTGTCGATTTTCTTCCAGAGAGAATTGGCTTCACTACCTGAAGTTCAGACTTTTGTTAAGGGAGTGCTGCATATTCAGCCCCCTTTTGTGCCTCCAGTGGCACCTTGGGATCTCAACGTGGTGTTGGATTTCCTAAAGTCACATTGGTTTGAGCCACTGAAAACCGTGGATTTAAAATATCTCACGTGGAAAGTGGTCATGTTGTTGGCCTTGGCTTCGGCCAGGCGTGTTTCAGAATTGGCGGCTTTGTCATGTAAAAGCCCTTATCTGATTTTCCATATGGATAGGGCAGAATTGAGGACTCGTCCCCAGTTTCTCCCCAAAGTGGTATCAGCTTTTCATCTGAACCAACCTATCGTGGTGCCTGCGGCTACAAATGACTTGGAGGCTTCCAAGTTATTGGATGTAGTCAGGGCCCTAAAAATGTATGTTTCCAGGACAGCTGGAGTCAGGAAGACTGACTCGCTCTTTATCCTGTATGCGCCCAACAAGTTGGGTGCACCTGCTTCTAAGCAGACTATTGCTCGCTGGATCTGTAGTACGATTCAGCTTGCACATTCTGCGGCTGGACTGCCGCGTCCTAAATCAGTAAAAGCCCATTCCACGAGGAAATTGGGCTCTTCTTGGGCGGCTGCCCGAGGGGTCTCGGCTCTTCAACTTTGCCGAGCTGCTACTTGGTCAGGGGCAAACACGTTTGCTAAATTCTACAAATTTGATACCCTGGCTGAGGAGGACCTTGAGTTCTCTCATTCGGTGCTGCAGAGTCATCCGCACTCTCCCGCCCGTTTGGGAGCTTTGGTATAATCCCCATGGTCCTTACGGAGTCCCCAGCATCCACTTAGGACGTTAGAGAAAATAAGAATTTACTCACCGGTAATTCTATTTCTCATAGTCCGTAGTGGATGCTGGGCGCCCATCCCAAGTGCGGATTGTCTGCAATACTTGTATATAGTTATTGCTTAACTAAAGGGTTATTGTTGAGCTATCTGTTGAGAGGCTCAGTTGTTATCATGCTGTTAACTGGGTATTTTATCACGAGTTATACGGTGTGATTGGTGTGGCTGGTATGAGTCTTACCCGGGATTCAAAATCCTTCCTAATTGTGTCAGCTCTTCCGGGCACAGTATCCTAACTGAGGTCTGGAGGAGGGTCTTAGTGGGAGGAGCCAGTGCACACCAGTAGTCTAAAGCTTTCTTTGTAGTTGTGCCCTGTCTCCTGCGGAGCCGATAATCCCCATGGTCCTTACGGAGTCCCCAGCATCCACTACGGACTATGAGAAATAGAATTACCGGTGAGTAAATTCTTATTTTTTTCTCTATCATTTTAATCATTTATATCCCTTTTTTATGTATTGTATATGCACTATTTGAAACTATAATAACTGATTGCTTATTTTTCTTTTTTAGTGCTAAGTAATTACCGGACATATGCGTAAGAGTTTTTAATTGGCTTAATGTATTTTAAATATGACTAATTTGGTCCTACTTGATTATATTAGTAATTGTAAGTCAATGCATTGTTTGCATTTTTTAATTACACACCTGATCGGTGATATGATGAAAGTCTCTCGTGTATGTTTTTAACAAAGCTTATTTAGATATTTATAAAATGTTTTATATGTATGTACTGCTGTTTATTTTAAATGCATATTTGGAAAATGAGTGATGTTCTTTGACCTATGATTAAGAGCAATAATGAAGTAATATGCTAATACCACGAACAGTATAAGTACGGATGAGGACATCACATAGCCACACCCCCTGACGAAGACAGAGATTGGTCGAAACGCGTGGCGTGGAGACGACACAACTGGATGTGTAGACGTTGCAAGTGCCTTCCTGACTTTGCTCGAGCTCAAAGCCGTGAGCGGTGATATTGGCGGCAGGTGGTTCTTTCCTCGTACGCTATCCGGAGACACCGTTGATAACCCACTGAGCCGTTTTACTGAAACCCCCATGTATGTATATGTGTTCTATTAATAAAACAAGTGCTGTATAATCTCACTTATACTTTGCGCCCCTCGTCGGCTTTTTTACATATGCTACATTGAGCCCGTGGTACGGCTTTTCCTGAGAGGAGGCTGCAGAGGATTACCAGACATTATTAATAAGGATCTTCAGGAGCACTAAATATTCCTTTATCATATACGGACTGGTTGGATCAGCGCGATTATCTACCTTTTATTATAATATATATATATGTATATGTATTTTAAGTGTTTTGATTAAGGTTATAGGATAAACAACAGCGCTGGTTTTCTTCCTTTTTCTTGTGCTTTATTATTATTTAACACTTCCTGGGCTGTGGAGTTCTCCCTCCCTTTTCCCATTTATTACTCATGACTGTATATTCTCAAATATTATCATGTCGTCCAGAGGCAAGAAGACAGTGGCTCCTGAGCCTCGCACTTGCCGTGTGTGTTATAACATTCTATCTCCACAGGATCCTAATGATGCTGACTTGTGCAAGCAATATATGACAGCTCCGTCACAGGACATCCCTGTACCGGTGACAGTTTCTCAGGAACCAGCCTGGGCAACCTCGTTGACGCAGGTAATGGCGCAGCTTGTAGATCGCTTAGCCACTACACAAGTGGTTCCCCTGGAACCAGCGCCCCCTAGTACTTCCATGTCAGCACAGACGGACCCTCCTCAGGTGGAGCCCCTATGGGTGCAATCTTTTACACAGTCTATACAGGGCCTTACACAATTCTCTGCTTCCATGCAACAGCTCATGGAGAGAGAAAAGCAACCCAGACGCGCTCTCACGTCGGCCGAAACCTCTAGTCCGCGGTCCAATCCCATTCCAATTCAGAATCCCATTCGGACCAAGACAGCGTGTCTCGGAGATCAGATCTAGACACCTCATCTGGTATGGAGGACTCATTGTCAGTGGCAGAAGTGGACGCCCTTGTCCGGGAAGTAAGATCAGTCCTGGATATTGAGGATGAGGACTACACTCCCAAATCTGAGACTCCGGTATTTAAAAAAAACGAAAAAGGAATTGACATAATTTCCTTCTTTTGCGCAATTAGAGGACATGCTGGAGATGGTATCGGCTAAACCCGACAAGAGGTTCCAGCTATCTAAAAGGTATAACAATTTTTATCCACTTCTGCCCAAGGATAGATCCAAGTGGGAGAACCCTCCACCGGTAGACACCCATGTGGCACGTCTCATACGTTTTTCAGTGCTTCTCATTCCAGATACCTTTGCACTTAAAGACCCTACAGATCGGAAGTTGGAAACCTTTCTTAAAACCACATATACCCATGCGGGCGCAATTACCAGACTGGCCCTGGCGTCGGCCTGGGTGACAAAAGCGGTCGGTAGTTGGACAGAACAACTACAACAGAGCCTGTCGTCCAACGTCAGTAGGAAACAATTATTGGTTCTTGTAAGACATATTCAGAAAGCGAATGTCTATCTCGGGGAAGCAGTCATGGATACTTTGTTTCTTACCTCAAAAGTTTCGGCTTCAACAGTGGCAGCCAGGCGCTCCTTGTGACTTCGCTCATGGAGAGCAGATGCCTCCTCCAAGAAAGCTCTCAGAGAATTGGACAAAATAAAATGGCCTTTGTTCCATTATCAGCGGCCCATAGATCCAAGATGTCCATTTGCCCACAAGGAAATTCCGAGGGTCAGGACTCCTCTAGATACCAGGCCCCTGCAAAGAGCTCCAAGCCTCGTACTAAGCAACCTTGGGCTACCAGACGCCCAGCCTCCAAACCGGCCAACAAGCCAGCAGCGTGACAGGCCCCCCCACCCTGGGCGATCCAGAGTAGGGGGCCGACTTCGTGTTTCAAGGATATGCCCTGACATACTGACACCAGCCTCCAACAAGGTTCTTCACCACGGGTCTTCCGGAGGATCCCGAAAAAGCAGAGGCACTACAATGGTCAATCGGCTCCCTTCTCGTCTCCAACGTCATTGTGCCAGTGCCACGGGATCAAAGAGGTCAAGGTTTCTACACTTTGCTCTTTCTGGTTCGGAAATCGGACGGTTCTTTCCGACCGATTCTTAACCTCAAAGAGTTAAACGTTTTCCTGCGAGTCCCCAAGTTTCGCATGGAGTCTCTAAGGTCCATCATATTAGCTCTGGAACTGGGCGACTACATGGTGTCTTTAGATATCCAGGATGCCTATCTGCTTGTGCTGATTCATCCAAGTCATCAATGGTTTCTCAGGTTTGCTGTGAAGGGGGATCACTTTCAGTTTCGAGCCCTGCTATTCGGCCACTCCACGGTTCACGAAAATCATGGCAGTGATTGCTGCACACTACGCCAGGGGATTTGCATACTTCCTTACTTGAACGACCTTCTTTTGAATCCGTCCCAAAAAGAGCTCTCAGTACAGCTGCAGTCGGCGGTGGAGATCCTACAATCACACAACTGGAAGATAAATTGGGAAAAAATAATCTTTGATGCCCTCACAAACAATCCTTCATTTAGGGGCATTGTTGGATTCCAGGGTACAGCGTGTGTTTCTGCCCCAAGACTAGATCCTTGTTCTTCAAGACAGAATTCGAACGATACTCCTACACCGGGCAGTATCCGTCCATGCCTGCATGCGGGTTCTGGGCTCCATGGTGGCGGCGTTCGATATGGTGGAGTACGCTCCGTTCCACTCTCGTCCACTGCAGTTGGAAGTTCTTCGCAAGTGGGACAGCTCTCCGCTCCGCATTAGTTCACAGACCATGGTACTCTCCAGAAATTCGTCTGTCATTGACGTGGTGGCCCCTCAGTACCAATCTGGACAAGGGACGTCCCTTCTGGATACAGGACTGGACCTTGGTTACCACGGATGCCAGTCTCCGAGGATGGGGGGCGGTCTTCGGAACTCATAGGTTCCAAGGCCGCTGGTCCTCTTGGGAAAGTACGCTTCCAATCAGCATCTTGGAACTGAGAGCAGTCTTCATGGCATTCCTATTGGCTCAGTCACTCCTAGAAGACCGGCCGGTTAAGGTTCAGTTAGGCAACGCAACAGTCATAGCTTTCATCAACGGCCAGGGCGACATGCGCAGTCGCGGTACCATGCTGGAAGTTACCAAGATTTTTTTCTGGGCGGAGAGCCACCTTCTGGCTCTGTTGGCGGTGTACATTCCTGGAGTACTCAACTGGGAAGCAGACTTCCTTAGTCGTCAAGATGTGCACTCGGGGGAATGGATGCTCCATCCAGCATTGTTCCAGATGTTGGTCTCCAAGTGGGGATGCAAGATATAGACCTCATGGCGTCTTGTCACAACAAACAGGTCAGCAGACTCTGCTCCCACACACGGGATCCGTAAGCGTGTCTGCTGGATGCGGTGACGGCTCCTTGGACATTTCCCCTTGTATATGTCTTTCCTTCATTCTCTCTCATACTCCGGGTAGTTCGGAAATTCAAGCAGGAAGGAGGCACAATGATCCTAGTGGTTCCAGATTGGCCGCGTTGCCCATGGTATGCAAATCTCCTCAGCTTGTCCATAGACACGCCTTGGCGTCTTCCCCTACGTCCAGATCTCCTGTCACAGGGCCACTGTCTTCATCTGGATCTCAGCCACCTCGCTTTGACGGGGTGGCTATTGAGACATCCGTTCTAAGGAAGAAGGGATTTTCCAGGAGGGTTATCAAGACAATGCTCGGAGCTTGGAAGTCTTAGCTGGCCAAAGTCTACCATCGCATCTGGAAGATTAATTTTACCTTGTGCTCTTCTCGTCAATTTAATCCTAGGTCTTTTCAACTAGCCAGGCTTTTGGTCTTCCTGCAGTCGAGTTTAGACCTCGGTCTCCATTTGTCGGTCTTGAAAGTTCAGCTATTGACCCTTTCTGTGCTCTTTCAGAAGCAGTTGGCTTCGTCACCTGATGTCAGGACTTTTTTACAAGGAGTCCTTCATGTCTGGTAGCTTCCTGGGATCTCTCCCTGGTTCTCAGAGGGGTAAATTTACTAAGATTCGTATTTTCCCGTTTCAGGTCAAAGTTCAATCACGAATGACATCGAAAGTGTAAAACTGCAACTTTTTGAATTGATTACGACTAATTTACTAAGCTGTCGTATTCGGGTTTTTCTTTTGTTCCGATGTCGATGTCATTCGTGGTTTTTTTTCTATTTTTACGGCAGTGATTAGCAAAACACTGCCGACTTTTTTTACAATCAATCTCGGCCGGATCTGTGTGATCCGTGCTGGGGTTTATTTTTATTTTTTTAATTAAACACTGTAAAATAATAAAAAAAAATGCGTGGGGTCCCCCCTCCTAAGCATAACCAGCCTCGGGCTCTTTGAGCCGATCCTGGTTGCAAAAATATGGGGGGGAAAATGACAGGGGTTCCCCCATATTTAAGCAACCAGCATCGGGCTCTGCGCCTGGTCCTGGTCCCAAAAATACGGGGGACAAAAAGAGTAGGGGTCCCCCGTATTTTTAAAACCAGCACCGGGCTCCACTAGCTGGACAGATAATGCCACAGCCGGGGGTCACTTTTATATAGTGCCCTGCGGCCGTGGCATCAAAAATCCAACTAGTCACCCCTGGCCGGGGTACCCTGGGGGAGTGGGGACCCCTTCAATCAAGGGGTCCCCCCCCCCCAGCCACCCAAGGGCCAGGGGTGAAGCCCGAGGCTGTCCCCCCCATCCAATGGGCTGCGGATGGGGGGGCTGATAGCCTTTGTTGTAAAAGAAAAGATGTTTTTAGTAGCAGTACTACAAGTCCCAGCAAGCCTCCCCCGCATGCTGGTACTTGGAGAACCACAAGTACCAGCATGCGGCGGAAAAACTGGCCCGCTGGTACCTGTAGTACTACTACTAAAAAAATACCCAAAAAAAGACAAGACACACACACCGTGAAAGTATAATTTTATTACATACATACACACATACATACATACTTACCTTAAGTTCCCACGCAGGTCGGTCCTCTTCTCCAGTAGAATCCAAGGGGTACCTGTTGAAGAAATTATACTCACGAGATCCAGGGGTCCAGGCTCCTCGGGAAATCCAGGGGTAATCCACGTACTTGGAAAAAAAAAAACCGGTGTCCCGACCACGAACTGAAAGGGGACCCATGTTTGCACATGGGTCACCTTTCCACGAATGCCAGAAACCCACTCTGACTTCTGTCTAAGTGGGTTTCTTCAGCCAATCAGGGAGCGCCACGTTGTAGCACTCTCCTGATCAGCTGTGTGGTCCTGTCCTCACTGACAGGCAGCACACGGCAGTGTTACAATGTAGCGCCTATGCGCTACATTGTAACCAATGATGGGAACTTTCTGCTCAGCGGTGACGTCACTTTAGGTCAACCGCAGGGCAGAAAGTTCCCATCATTGGTTACAATGTAGCGCATAGGCGCTACATTGTAACACTGCCGTGTGCTGCCTGTCAGTGAGGACAGGACCACACAGCTGATCAGGAGAGTGCTACAACGTGGCGCTCCCTGATTGGCTGAAGAAACCCACTTAGACAGAAGTCAGAGTGGGTTTCTGGCATTCGTGGAAAGGTGACCCATGTGCAAACATGGGTCCCCTTTCAGTTCGTGGTCGGGACACCGTTTTTTTTTTTTTTTCAAGTACGTGGATTACCCCTGGATTTCCCGAGGAGCCTGGACCCCTGGATCTCGTGAGTATAATTTCTTCAACAGGTACCCCTTGGATTCTACTGGAGAAGAGGACCGACCTGCGTGGGAACTTAAGGTAAGTATGTATGTATGTATGTAATAAAATTATACTTTCACGGTGTGTGTGTCTTGTCTTTTTTTGGGTATTTTTTTTAGTAGTAGTACTACAGGTACCAGCGGGCCAGTTTTTCCGTCGCATGCTGGTACTTGTGGTTCTCCAAGTACCAGCATGCGGGGGAGGCTTGCTGGGCCTTGTAGTACTGCTACTAAAAACAATATCTTTTCTTTTACAACAAAGGCTATCAGCCTCCCCATCCGCAGCCCATTGGATGGGGGGGGACAGCCTCGGGCTTCACCCCTGGCCCTTGGGTGGCTGGGGGGGGGGACCCCTTGATTGAAGGGGTCCCCACTCCCCCAGGGTACCCCGGCCAGGAGTGACTAGTTGGATTTTTGAGGCCACGGCCGCAGGGCACTATATAAAAGTGACCCCCGGCTGTGGCATTATCTGTCCAGCTAGTGGAGCCCGGTGCTGGTTTTAAAAATACGGGGGACCCCTACTCTTTTTGTCCCCCGTATTTTTGGGACCAGGACCAGGCGCAGAGCCCGATGCTGGTTGCTTAAATATGGGGGAACCCCTGTCATTTTTTTTCCCATATTTCTGCAACCAGGATCGGCTCAAAGAGCCCGAGGCTGGTTATGCTTAGGAGGGGGGACCCAACGCAATTTTTTTTTTGAAAAAATAAGCACTTTCCCACCCCTTCCCACTGATATACATGCACGGATCTCATGGATCCGTGCATGCCTATCCAATCACGAATAAAAAAAAAAGGTCTGTTTTTTTTTTAGCACTTTTTTACGAGTTGTAATTTTTCACGGCAGTGTTTGTTTGTTTTTTGCTTTGCACTTCTTAGTAAATGACCGAGATTCATACTTAAACAGCCGCGTTTTGACCGATGGTGTATTCATTCGTAATTTTTTACTTGGACTTGCAAAAAATTACGAATGCCCTCATCTCTGCCGTGATTAGTGTTTAGTAAATTACCGAGATGACACTTTGATGAAAAAACGGCATCTCGGTCAAAATCGGGAGCTTAGTAAATTTCCCCCAGAGTGTTACATTCTGCACCCTTTGAACCGTTGGACTCAGCTGACCTCCGCTGGCTTACCTGGAAGACCTTGTTCCTCTTGGCAATATCTTCGGCCAGATGAGTCTCGGATCTTAGTGCCTTGTCCTGGCGTTCACCATACCTGGCGTTTCACCCGGATAGGGCGGTTCTTTGAACCCGTGCAGGTTTCCTTCCTAGGGTGGTTTCCTGATTTCACCTAAATCAGGAAATAGTGGGCCGCCTCTCCACAGAAGGCTTCCTTGGATGTGGGCTCTCCGTATTTATCTTGACAGAACTAGAGATGTTCGTCGCTTGGATTCTCCATTTCTCTAGCATCCATAAGGGATATTGGGGGAATCTAGTACGATGGGGTATAGATGGGGTCCAAAGGAGCCGGTGCACTTTAAATTTCTTCAACTGGGTGTTGGCTGGCTCCTCCCCTCTATGCCCCCTCCCACAGGCAGTTTAGAATACCTGCACCGTGGGAGTTAGGGAGGGCGGTCACCGGCCTTGCAAGGTGTTAGAGCTGCTTCCCCGCTGCAGGACCACCATCCTGAGAGGTTGTACAGCAAGGCACTGCGCCTTTGCGTTCACAATCGCAGCACGCCGCACACCCCATAATAGCCTGAAGGTGACATCAGTGGTGAGTACAAACTGGGGGCCCCCGTTAAGGGTGTCACCCAGTTCATGGTGTGGCAGAACGCGTGCGCGGCATACGGGACCCTCCTGGGGGGGACCCGCTACAGTCCCCTGTGTACACTGGCACGTGATTGTGAAAACAGGTATTTATATTATGTTTTATACCAAAAGGAGACATTTGCCGGTATAAATAAGTGTATAGCTCTGGCCCCATTGCAGGGTGGAGCTACCTCAGAGCGGGACCAGTGGCTTCTTGGCGCCTTCCTCTGCTTCTAGCAGCAGCAGGCGCACAGCTCCTCCAACACTCCAGATACATATAGGGGTGTTAGAATGGAGTAGAGCAGCTGTTATATTTGAGTCCTCATAAGGAAAAACCACCGGTGTTCCACTGAGTCACAGTATAAAGTTACAGCCTGCAGTCTCCCTGAGTCTTCTAGGCTTGGTGTGCTGGTCATTTTCTCTGGGTCTCCTACTCGCATACCAATCAAGGGCAGGCTTGCTTGTACAGTGTCTGTGTTGTGTGTGAGAGTTCGTCTCCTGTGAATATGGTAAACACCATTTATGCACATTCAGATTCCCCCCACCCCTTCTCATGAAGTTGCAAGTCCTCACAGAATTGTGAGGAGGCTGGGGGGTAAGAGGTGCAGCAGCCATCCTTGTTAAACTCCCTGGTCGGCGGATATGTTCTCTCAGCCCTCTGCAAATAGTCATAAGACACAGCGACTGCAGCAGGCTGTATAGCAGACCTGGCTGCAAGAGGCAAAGGACAGACCCTTCTCCCAAGCTCAGGGCCACATACACGTGGGGGCTGCCTGTTTACTCTCAGTAACTGATTAAGAGGGACAGAAGGAGGGGGAGGAAATGAACCCTATTATTGAGGATTCATCTGCACAAGGCCTTGAGTCGCTCATAATTGCTATCAGGAATGTGTTAAAACTCCCAGTAGAAGACGATGCAGTAAAGCAGTCGTTTTTCTCCTCACAGAAAAAGGTTAGCGTCACTTTCTCTGATAGATAATATGTTTAAAGTTGACCTGGAAAAATCCTGATAAAAAAATTCCAGGTGGCCAGACGCTTCTTAACACTTTCCCATTTTCTCCTGAAGGCAGGAAAAGCTGGGAAGATCCCCCGGCTGTTGACGTCTCTGTCTCACGCCTGTCTAAAGAGGTGGTGTTACCGGTCCCTGGCTCCTCGGCTTCGAAGGATCCTGGGGATAGAAAGCTAGAAGACTACACTGAAGTCTATTCCACAGCAGCTGGTGTATTACAAAGACCTGTGATAGCGGATTGCTGGTTGACAAATGTCATTCACACCTGGGCGGGCCAGTTCAAGAGAGCCTTGCGGGGGATATGTCTCTGGTGAGTATGGTTACTCTGATCAAACACATTCAGGATACTGCACGCGTCCTGTGCTACTCTATTAAATAGAAAGGCGCTATTAATGTGAGTACTACAGCCATAAAACAGAGCTTTATGGCTGCGCCAATGGTTAGCGGACGCAGATTCCAAGCGTACTGTGGTGTCTCTCCCTTTCTCAGGGGAGTGGCTCTCTGGGGTTGAGTTGGTTTTGTGGATTTCCATAGCTACTGCGGGGAATTCCACGTTTCTCCCCTCTGGGGCCCCACCGGCTAGGCGTTCTTACCCGGAGCCATCTACTCAGTCCTTTCGGATTGCTATGTTTCGATCTTGAACTAGAGGTGCCTCAAACGCTGCACGCGGCACCAGAGGTAAGGCAAAAAAGCCAGCAGCTGCAGGTTCCCAGGAACAAAGCACCAGTTCAGCGTCCACTAAGGCCTCAGCATGACGGTGCCCACCCACCCCGAGGGAATCTTGTGATGGGAGCTCGGTTGCTTCACTTCAGCCGCATCTGGGAAAGTTCTTGGCAGGATACCTGGGTACAGGACCTAATTTCTCAGAGCTACAAGCTGGAGTTCGACGGTGCTTCTCCCCACCGATTTTTCAAATCAAGCTTAACAGCTTTGGAGGATACACGTGTTATGCTGCAACAGGCCATCCTAAAACTGGTCCAGTCCCGAGTCATTGTTCCAGTGCCATTGCAACAACAGGGGTTATTACTCCAACCTGTTAGTGGTACCAAAACCGGGTGGTTCGGTAAGACCCATTTTGAATCTGGAATCCGTGAACCCTTACTAGAGGTTTTCGGGTTCAAGATAGAAACCTTGCGAGCAGTGATTGCATGTCTGGAAGAACAGGAGTTCATAGTCTCCCTGGATATCAGGGACGCCTATCACCATATCCCGATTTGGCCACCTCATCAGGCTTACCTGAGGTTTGCCCTGCTGAACGATCACTACCAGTTCCAGGTGCTACCCTTCGGCTTGTCCACAACTCCGAGGGTGTTCATGAAGGTGATGGCGGAGTTGATGTTCCAACTCCTGGATCCTGGGGGTCAATATTGTCCCTTACCTGGACGATCTGATAGAAGCAAGATTCAGGGAGCTTTTATTGCTCCATATAGACTGCACTATCCAACTTCTGTCACACCATGGGTGGATCACTATGGGTGGCCAGAAAGTGTTCCTCCTAGAAGACAAAGCATTACACTTCAGGAGATAGTCTGCATGGTTCTCTGGCCTACTTGGAATATCGTCCATCTTTGCATAAGATTTTTGGGGAAGATGGTTGCCTCGTACGAGGTGACCCAGTATGGAAGGTTCCATGCCAGAACATTTCAATTGGATCTCCTGAGCAAGTGGTCCGGATTACATCTTCAGATGCACCGGATAGTACGGCTGTCACCACAGGCCAGGATTTCCCTCCTGTGGTGGCTGCAGTCCTCCAACCTACTGGAAGGCCGAAGTTTCGGGATTCAGGATTGGATCCTCCTTACGACGGATGCGAGTCTGAGAGGATGGGGAGCCGTCACTCAGGGAGCTCAGTTCCAAGGCAGTTGGTCAGCCCACAAAGCCCTCCTTCCGACCAACATTCTGGAACTTTGGGCAATCTATAATGCTCTGCTTCTGGCCTCTTCTCTGCTCAGGGATCACGCGATCCAAGTACAGTTGGACAACGCCACGGCAGTAGCGTACATCAATCAACAAGGAGGAACAAAAAGCAGGGCCTACATGCGAGAGGTCAAAGATACTCTTCTGGGCAGAAGGAAATGCAAGAGCACTGTCCGCAATCTTCATTCCGGGAGTGGACAACTGGAAAGCGGACATCCTGATTCGTCACGATCTCCACACGGTAGAGTGGGGGCTTCACCATCAGGTGTTTCAGCAGATCATTGACCGGTGGGGCTGCCCACAAATAGACATGATGGCTTCTCGACTCAACAAGAAGCTTTGTTGGTATTGCTCACGAACCAGGGAACCTCAGGCGAGGGCAGTGGATGTCGCCTTGGTCTTATCGGCTGGTCTACCCGATTCCATTGCTCCCAAGGCTGCTCAAGCGAATCAGGAATCAAGGAGTCCATGCAATTCTGATTGCCCGGATTGGCCTCGGAGGGCATGGTACGCGGATCTTCTGGACATGTCCGTCGAAGACCCTTGGCCTCTGCCACTGCGAAGAGATCTTCAACAAGGTCCATTCGTCTACCCGGACTTGCAGCGGCTTCGTTTGATGTCATGGAGGTTGAACGGAACATCCTAGCTCACAAGGGCCTTTCCGAAAAGGTTATTGCTACCATGGTTCAGGCCAGGAAACATGTAACGTCAAAACACTATCATCATATCGGGAGAAGATATGTCTCTTGGTGCGAGGGCCGCAGGTATCCGCCTGCGGAGTTCCACGTGGGACGTTTCCTGGAGGCTGGTGTAGATAAGGGCTTACATCTGGGTTCCATTAAGGTCTAGATTTCAGCTCTCACAATTTCCTTCTGGAAGAAATTGGCAGTATTGCCAGAAGTTCAGACCTTCTTGCAAGGGGAGCTTCACATTCAACTTTCTTTTGTGCAGACTACGGCACCCTGGGATTTGAATGTAGTGTTGAAATTTATTTTTCATCCACTAGGGGTCACTGAAGTACTCTTGGGGATATGGACGGGGCGTTAGCCGGGATAGGCACATTTAAATATTTAAATTAGTAACTCTCCACCCCCTCCATACTCCCATAGAGACTTCAGTATTTTTCTGTGCCTCCGTCGGGAAGGTACAAGTAGACGAGGTTCCACAGTTTCTTCTATTTCTTTTTTTATTTTAATTTCTCTAACGTCCTAAGTGGATGCTGGGGACTCCGTCAGGATCATGGGGAATAGCGGCTCCGCAGGAGACGGGGCACAAAAATAAAGCTTTAGGATTAGGTGGTGTGTACTGGCTCCTCCCCCTATGACCCTCCTCCAAGCCTCAGTTAGGTTTTTGTGCCCGTCCGAGCAGGGTGCAATCTAGGTGGCTCTCTTAAAGAGCTGCTTAGAAAAAGTTTTTTAGGTTTTTTATTTTCAGTGAGTCCTGCTGGCAACAGGCTCACTGCATCGAGGGACTTAGGGGAGAGAATTTCAACTCACCTGCGTGCAGGATGGATTGGATTCTTAGGCTACTGGACACCATTAGCTCCAGAGGGAGTCGGAACACAGGTCTCACCCTCCCGGAGCCGCGCCGCCGACCCCCCTTACAGATGCTGAAGATTGAAGGTCCGGAAACAGGCGGCAGAAGGCTCTTCAGTCTTCATGAAGGTAGCGCACAGCACTGCAGCTGTGCGCCATTGTTGTCACACACTTCACACCAAGCGGTCACGGAGGGTGCAGGGCGCTGCTGGGGGCGCCCTGGGCAGCAATATTTTAATACCTTATGGCAAAAGAATACATCACATATAGCCATTAAGGCTATATGTATGTATTTAACCCATGCCAGTTATCTAAATCTACGGGAGGAAAGCCCGCCGAAATAGGGGGCGGGGCTTATTCTCCTCAGCACACAGCGCCATTTTCCTGCTCAGCTCCGCTGTGAGGAAGGCTCCCAGGACTCTCCCCTGCACTGCACTACAGAAACAGGGTAAAACAGAGAGGGGGGGGCATTTTTTGGCGATATATTGGATATATTTAAGCTGCTATAAGGAACAACACTTATATAAGGTTGTTCCCATATATATTATAGCGCTTGGGTGTGTGCTGGCAAACTCTCCCTCTGTCTCCCCAAAGGGCTAGTGGGGTCCTGTCTTCGATAAGAGCATTCCCTGTGTGTCTGCTGTGTCGGTACGTGTGTCGACATGTATGAGGACGACGTTGGCGTGGAGGCAGAGCAATTGCCGATAATGGTGATGTCACCCCCCAGGGAGTCGACACCGGAATGGATGGCTTTGTTTATGGAATTACGTGATAATGTCAGCACATTACAAAAATCAGTTGACGACATGAGACGGCCGGCAAACCAGTTAGTACCTGCCCAGGCGTCTCAGACACCGTCAGGGGCTGTAAAGCGCCCTTTACCTCAGTCGGTCGACACAGACACTGAATCTAGTGTCAACGGTGATGAAACAAACGTATTTTCAAGTAGGGCCACACGTTATATGATCACGGCAATGAAGGAGGCTTTGCATATCTCTGATACTGCAAGTACCACAAAAAGGGGTATTATGTGGGGGGTGAAAAAACTACCTGTAGTTTTTCCTGAATCAGAGGAATTAAATGATGTATGTGATGAAGCGTGGGTTAACCCAGATAGAAAAATGCTAATTTCAAAAAAGTTATTAGCATTATACCCTTTCCCGCCAGAGGTTAGGGCGCGCTGGGAAACACCCCCTAGGGTGGATAAGGCGCTCACACGCTTATCAAAACAAGTGGCGTTACCGTCTCCTGATACGGCCGCCCTCAAGGATCCAGCGGATAGGAGACTGGAAACTACCCTAAAAAGTATATACACACATACTGGTGTTATACTGCGACCAGCCATCGCCTCAGCCTGGATGTGCAGTGCTGGGGTCGTCTGGTTGGATTCCCTGACTGAAAATATTGATACCCTGGATAGGGACAGTATTTTATTGACTATAGAGCAATTAAAGGATGCTTTCCTTTATATGCGAGATGCGCAGAGAGATATTTGCACTCTGGCATCGAGAGTAAATGCGATGTCCATATCTGCCAGAAGGAGTTTATGGACGCGACAGTGGTCAGGTGATGCGGATTCCAAACGACATATGGAAGTATTGCCGTATAAAGGGGAGGAATTATTTGGCGTCGGTCTATCGGATCTGGTGGCCACGGCAACTGCCGGAAAATCCACTTTTTTACCTCGGACCCCCTCCCAACAGAAAAAGACACCGTCTTTTCAGCCGCAGTCCTTTCGTTCCTATAAGAACAAGCGGACAAAAGGACAGTCATATCTGCCTCGGGGCAGAGGAAGGGGTAAGAGAGGGCAGCAAGCAGCCCCTGCCCAGGAACAGAAGCCCTCCCAGGGTTCTGCAAAGCCCTCAGCATGACGCTGGGGCCTTACAAGCGGACTCAGGAACGGTGGGGGGTCGACTCAAGAATTTCAGCGCACAGTGGGCTTGCTCACAGGTGGACCCCTGGATCCTGCAGGTAGTATCTCAGGGTTACAGGTTGGAATTCGAGAAGTCTCCCCCTCGCAGGTTCCTAAAGTCTGCTTTGCCAACGTCTCCCTCAGACAGGGCGACGGTATTGGAAGCCATTCACAAGCTGTTTTCTCAGCAGGTGATAGTCAAGGTACCCCTCCTACAACAGGGAAAGGGGTATTACTCCACGCTATTTGTGGTACCGAAGCCGGACGGCTCGGTAAGACCTATTCTAAATCTGAAATCTTTGAACCTGTACATACAAAAATTCAAGTTCAAGATGGAGTCACTCAGAGCAGTGATAGCGAATCTGGAAGAAGGGGACTTTATGGTGTCCCTGGACATAAAGGATGCTTACCTGCATGTCCCAATTTGCCCTTCACATCAAGGATACCTCAGGTTCGTGGTGCAAAACTGTCATTATCAGTTTCAGACGCTGCCGTTTGGATTGTCCACGGCACCTCGGGTCTTTACCAAGGTAATGGCCGAAATGATGATCCTTCTACGAAGAAGAGGCGTATTAATTATCCCTTACTTGGACGATCTCCTGATAAGGGCAAGGTCCAGAGAACAGCTGGAAGACGGAGTAGCACTAACCCAACTAGTGCTGCAACAACACGGGTGGATTCTGAATTTTCCAAAATCTCAGTTGACCCCGACGACACGTCTGCTGTTCCTGGGAATGATTCTGGACACGGTTCAGAAAAAGGTGTTTCTTCCGGAGGAGAAAGCCAGGGAGTTATCCGAACTTGTCAGGAACCTCCTAAAACCAGGGACAGTGTCTGTGCATCAATGCACAAGAGTCCTGGGAAAGATGGTGGCTTCTTACGAAGCGATTCCATTCGGCAGATTCCACGCACAAACTTTTCAGTGGGATCTGCTGGACAAATGGTCCGGATCGCATCTGCAGATGCATCAGCGGATAACCTTATCGCCACGGACAAGGGTGTCTCTTCTGTGGTGGTTGCAGAGTGCTCATCTGTTAGAGGGCCGCAGATTCGGCATACAGGACTGGGTCCTGGTGACCACGGATGCCAGTCTGAGAGGCTGGGGAGCGGTCACACAAGGAAGAAACTTCCAGGGAGTATGGTCAAGCCTGGAGATGTCTCTTCACATAAATATACTGGAGCTAAGAGCGATTTACAATGCTCTAAGTCTGGCAAAACCCCTGCTTCAGGGTCAGCCGGTGTTGATCCAGTCGGACAACATCACGGCAGTCGCCCACGTAAACAGACAGGGCGGCACAAGAAGCAGGACAGCAATGGCAGAAGCTGCAAGGATTCTTCGCTGGGCGGAAGATCATGTGATAGCACTGTCAGCAGTATTCATTCCGGGAGTGGACAACTGGGAAGCAGACTTCCTCAGCAGACACGATCTACACCCGGGAGAGTGGGGACTTCATCCAGAAGTCTTCCACATGATTGTGAACCGTTGGGAAAAACCAATGGTGGATATGATGGCGTCCCGCCTCAACAAAAAACTGGACAGGTATTGCGCCAGGTCAAGAGATCCTCAGGCAATAGCTGTGGACGCTCTGGTAACACCGTGGGTGTTCCAGTCAGTGTATGTGTTCCCTCCTCTGCCTCTCATACCAAAAGTACTGAGAATTATACGGCAAAAGGGAGTAAGAATGATACTAGTGGCTCCGGATTGGCCAAGAAGAACTTGGTACCCGGAACTTCAAGAGATGCTCACGGAGGATCCGTGGCCTCTACCTCTAAGACGGGACCTGCTTCAGCAGGGACCGTGTCTATTCCAAGACTTACCGCGGCTGCGTTTGACGGCATGGCGGTTGAACGCCGAATTCTAAAGGAAAAAGGCATTCCGGAAGAGGTCATTCCTACACTGGTAAAAGCCAGGAAGGAGGTGACTGCACAACATTATCACCGCATTTGGAGAAAATATGTTGCGTGGTGTGAGGCCAGGAAGGCCCCCACGGAGGAATTTCAACTTGGTCGATTCCTACATTTCTTGCAAACAGGATTGTCTATGGGCCTCAAATTGGGGTCCATTAAGGTTCAAATTTCGGCCCTGTCGATTTTCTTCCAGAAAGAATTGGCTTCAGTTCCTGAAGTCCAGACTTTTGTAAAAGGAGTACTACATATACAGCCCCCGGTTGTGCCCCCAGTGGCACCGTGGGATCTTAATGTAGTCTTGGATTTTCTCAAATCCCATTGGTTTGAGCCGCTCAAATCGGTGGAGCTGAAGTATCTTACATGGAAAGTAACCATGCTACTGGCCCTGGCTTCAGCCAGGAGAGTATCAGAATTGGCGGCTTTATCATATAAGAGCCCATATCTGATTTTCCATACGGACAGGGCAGAACTGCGGACGCGTCCTCATTTTCTGCCTAAGGTGGTGTCAGCGTTTCACCTGAACCAGCCTATTGTGGTGCCTGCGGCTACTAACGAGTTGGAGGATTCCAAGTTGTTGGACGTGGTCCGGGCATTGAAAATATATATTTCAAGAACGGCGGGAGTCAGAAAGTCTGACTCACTGCTTATATTGTATGCACCCAACAAGATGGGTGCTCCTGCTTCTAAGCAGACGATTGCTCGTTGGATTTGTAGCACAATTCAACTTGCACATTCTGTGGCAGGCTTGCCACAACCTAAATCTGTCAAGGCCCATTCCACAAGGAAAGTGGGCTCATCCTGGGCGGCTGCCCGGGGAGTCTCGGCATTACAACTCTGCCGAGCTGCTACTTGGTCAGGGGCAAACACGTTTGCAAAATTCTACAAATTTGATACCCTGGCTGAGGAGGACCTTGAGTTCTCTCATTCGGTGCTGCAGAGTCATCCGCACTCTCCCGCCCGTTTGGGAGCTTTGGTATAATCCCCATGGTCCTGACGGAGTCCCCAGCATCCACTTAGGACGTTAGAGAAAATAAGAATTTACTTACCGATAATTCTATTTCTCGTAGTCCGTAGTGGATGCTGGGCGCCCATCCCAAGTGCGGATTGTCTGCAATACTTGTACATAGTTATTGTTACAAAAAAATCGGGTTGTTATTTGTTGTGAGCCGTCTGTTCAGAGGCTCCTACGTTTGTCATACTGTTAACTGGGTTCAGATCACAAGTTATACGGTGTGATTGGTGTGGCTGGTATGAGTCTTACCCGGGGTTCAATATCCTTCCTTATTGTGTACGCTCGTCCGGGCACAGTATCCTAACTGAGGCTTGGAGGAGGGTCATAGGGGGAGGAGCCAGTACACACCACCTAATCCTAAAGCTTTATTTTTGTGCCCTGTCTCCTGCGGAGCCGCTATTCCCCATGGTCCTGACGGAGTCCCCAGCATCCACTACGGACTACGAGAAATAGAATTATCGGTAAGTAAATTCTTATTTTTTTTTCTCCTCAATCTCTTCCCAGCTTATAAAGAAGCTTGGGTCCGGGATTGTTGGTGCTGCAGAGAGCAGCAGATGGCTTGTCGGTGCTCATGAGAGGGGCCCCGCCATAGACCACAATCAGCAGAGCTGATTGCAGCCTAAAGCTGCATAAAGGAGCTGGACAGTGCTTAACAGAGAAGCCCCGTCATAGCCTCCACTGGGAACAGGTAATGAGCGGTGAGGCAGCTCACACTGCCGCCGCTCACTTGCTTTGTATTGCGGGGGTGAGGGACTGACTGTATGTTTAATTTTTTAAAATTTTAATATCTCCCTGCTGCCCAGCCGCGGACTGCCCAGCAATCCGCCGCTCACTGACTGTATTGCGGGGGTGACGGGCCATGTGGGAACTGCATGTTTTATTAATATAAACCCTGTCTCCCTCCTGCCCTTCCCAGCCACGGACTGCACAGCAGCTGCCGCTGGGCTCCAAGCCGCGCTCCCCATTCTCCGGCTCCGTACCGCCGCCGCTTCCCCCCTCTCTCCCGCGGTTAGCTTCTGCTAGCTGATACCCTACAGAGCTCTGTCTGCAGAAGGGGGAGAGGTAGGAGGCTGACCGCAGACAGCTATCACTGCTGCCGCGGTCCGACATGGAAGGGGGAGATCGCGGGGAGGGGGGGGGGGAGGAATGCCCGCAGGGAGGCCCCATAACTAAGCTGCATTTTAATGCAGCAAGCAGCTCAGGCTATTAAGCCTGTGGAAGGAGGTCCAAGTTATTTTAATGTCTGCTGGGCACTATCAGGTTCTTAAGCCTATGTTACGTGCATATGTAGGTATAGGTGATATGTGTGTACATGTGTGTATATATGTATGTATATATGTATGTGTGTGTGTATATATATATGTATATAGATATATGAATCAAAAAGTATCTGTGGAGCGCACTTATTGAAGTATAGTTTGATATATTTAAATCTGAATAAGGATTAAATGTAATTTAGTATAATTATATTTGGTTACTAATAAAGAAAGGATGACTTTACAGAAACACCCTTTTACTTTAAAACACTTGTTTCTTTTTATTGCTAAAAACCATTTTGAATTCTCATTTCAAGTAAAAGAAGTTGATAAACATTTTTACAATGTACTATTGTTCATTACAGACACAATGTTGAATTTCAACTTTTCCAAACAATAAATATATTTTCACCCAACGCGTTTCGTCTTATAGCGACTTCTTCAGGGGTGTTTTTTATGAATAACAGATAATTATTTAATTTGAGACGGCTGTATTTTCATAAAGATATGGTCCACATTTTGCTGAGAGTTATTTTAAAAAATAATAATTGACTTCCATAATTTAGCAATGTTTAGTAGAACTTCCTATTTGAGATTGCCTGGTAATAAATGTTATTCTTCCAAGTAATGACTTGTACTTAGTTTGTTCAACTTTTTTTCTCTATCGTCCTAAGTGGATGCTGGGGTTCCTGAAAGGACCATGGGGAATAGCGGCTCCGCAGGAGACAGGGCACAAAAGTAAAGCTTTTACAGGTCAGGTGGTGTGTACTGGCCCCTCCCCCTATGACCCTCCTCCAGACTCCAGTTAGATTTTTGTGCCCGGCCGAGAAGGGTGCAATTCTAGGTGGCTCTCATAAAGAGCTGCTTAGAGAGTTTAGCTTAGGTTTTTTATTTTACAGTGATTCCTGCTGGCAACAGGATCACTGCAACGAGGGACAGAGGGGAGAAGAAGTGAACTCACCTGCGTGCAGGATGGATTGGCTTCTTGGCTACTGGACATGAAGCTCCAGAGGGACGATCACAGGTACAGCCTGGATGGTCACCGGAGCCACGCCGCCGGCCCCCTCACAGATGCTGAAGCAAGAAGAGGTCCAGAATCGGCGGCTGAAGACTCCTGCAGTCTTCTTAAGGTAGCGCACAGCACTGCAGCTGTGCGCCATTTTCCTCTCAGCACACTTCACACGGCAGTCACTGAGGGTGCAGGGCGCTGGGGGGGGGCGCCCTGGGAGGCAAATGAAAACCTTTAAAAAGGCTAAAAATACCTCACATATAGCCCCAGAGGCTATATGGAGATATTTACCCCTGCCTAAATGTACTAAATAGCGGGAGACGAGCCCGCCGAAAAAGGGGCGGGGCCTATCTCCTCAGCACACGGCGCCATTTTCTGTCACAGCTCCGCTGGTCAGGAAGGCTCCCAGGTCTCTCCCCTGCACTGCACTACAGAAACAGGGTATAACAGAGAGGGGGGGCAAAATAAATGGCAATATATTAATATAAAAGCAGCTATAAGGGAGCACTTAATCATAAGGCTATCCCTGTCATATATAGCGCTTTTTGGTGTGTGCTGGCAGACTCTCCCTCTGTCTCCCCAAAGGGCTAGTGGGTCCTGTCTTCGTATAGAGCATTCCCTGTGTGTCTGCTGTGTGTCGGTACGTGTGTGTCGACATGTATGAGGACGTTATTGGTGTGGAGGCGGAGCAATTGCCAAATATGAGGATGTCACCTCCTAGGGGGTCGACACCAGAATGGATGCCTTTATTTGTGGAATTACGGGATAGCGTCAACTCGCTTAAGCAGTCGTTTGCCGACATGAGGCGGCCGGACACTCAATTAGTGCCTGTCCAGGCGCCTCAAACACCGTCAGGGGCTGTAAAACGCCCCTTGCCTCAGTCGGTCGACACAGACCCAGACACAGGCACTGATTCCGGTGGTGAAGGTGACGAATCAACCGTATTTTCCAGTAGGGCCACACGTTATATGATTTTGGCAATAAAGGAGATGTTACATTTAGCTGATACTACAGGTACCACTAAACAGGGTATTATGTGGGGTGTGAAAAAACTACCAGTAGTTTTTACCGAATCAGAAGAATTAAATGACGTGTGTGATGAAGCGTGGGGTGCCCCGATAAAAAACTGCTAATTTCAAAGAAGTTATTGGCTTTATACCCTTTCCCGCCAGAGGTTAGGGAGCGCTGGGAAACACCTCCTAGGGTGGACAAAGCGCTAACACGCTTATCAAAACAAGTGGCGTTACCCTCTCCTGAGACGGCCGCACTTAAAGATCCATCAGATAGGAGGATGGAAAATATCCAAAAAGGTATATACACACATGCAGGTGTTATACTACGACCAGCTATTGCGACTGCCTGGATGTGCAGTGCTGGGGTAGTTTGGTCAGAGTCCCTGATCGAAAATATTGATACCCTGGACAGGGACAATATTTTACTGTCGTTAGAACAAATAAAGGATGCATTTCTTTATATGCGTGATGCACAGAGAGATATCTGCACACTGGCATCACGGGTAAGTGCTATGTCCATTTCGGCCAGAAGAGCTTTATGGACACGACAGTGGACAGGCGATGCGTAGAGGAGTTATTTGGGGTCGGTCTATCGGATTTGGTGGCCACGGCTACGACCGGGAAATCCACCTTTCTACCTCAAGTCACTCCCCAACAGAAAAAGGCACCGACCTTTCAACCGCAGCCCTTTCGTTCCTTTAAAAATAAGAGAGCAAAGGGCTATTCATATCTGCCACGAGGCAGAGGACGAGGAAAGAGACAGCAACAGGCAGCTCCTTCCCAGGAACAGAAGCCCTCCCCGGCTTCTACAAAAGCCTCAGCATGACGCTGGGGCTTCGCAAGCGGACTCGGGGGCGGTAGGCGGTCGTCTCAAGAATTACAGCGCGCAGTGGGCTCACTCGCAGGTAAATCCCTGGATCCTGCAGATAATATCTCAGGGGTACAGGTTGAAATTAGAGACAGAGCCACCTCGCCGTTTCCTGAAGTCTGCTTTACCAACGTCCCCCTCAGAAAGGGAGACGGTTTTGGAAGCCATTCACAAGCTGTATTCTCAGCAGGTGATAGTCAAGGTACCTCTTCTACAACAAGGGAAGGGGTATTATTCCACTCTTTTTGTGGTACCGAAGCCGGATGGCTCGGTAAGGCCTATTCTAAATCTGAAGTCCTTGAACCTGTACATAAAGAAGTTCAAGTTCAAGATGGAGTCACTCAGAGCAGTGATAGCGAACCTGGAAGAAGGGGACTTTATGGTATCCTTGGACATCAAGGATGCGTATCTCCACGTTCCAATTACCCCTCACACCAGGGGTACCTCAGGTTCGTTGTACAAAACTGTCACTATCAGTTTCAGACGCTGCCGTTTGGTTTGTCCACGGCACCTCGGGTCTTTACAAAGGTAATGGCCGAGATAATATTTCTTCTTCGAAGAAAAGGCGTATTAATTATCCCATACTTGGACGATCTCCTAATAAGGGCAAGGTCCAGAGAACAGCTAGAGATGGGTTTAGCACTATCTCAAGAGGTGCTAAAGCAGCACGGATGGATTCTGAATATTCCAAAATCCCAATTAATGCCGACAACTCGTCTGCTGTTCCTGGGGATGATTCTGGACACAGTTCAGAAAAAGGTTTTTCTTCCCGAAGAAAAAGCCAAGGAGTTATCTGACCTGGTCAGGAACCTCCTAAAACCAGGAAAGGTGTCTGTACATCAATGCACAAGAGTCCTGGGAAAAAATGGTAGCTTCTTACGAAGCAATCCCTTTCGGCAGATTCCATGCAAAGGGATCTGTTGGACAAATGGTCAGGGTCGCATCTTCAGATGCACCTGCGGATAACCCTGTCGCCGAGGACAAGGGTATCCCTTCTGTGGTGGTTGCAGGAGGCTCATCTATTGGAGGGCCGCAGATTCGGCATGCAGGATTGGATCCTGGTGACCACGGATGCCAGCCTGAGAGGCTGGGGAGCAGTCACACAGGGAAGAAATTTCCAGGGAGTGTGGTCGAGCCTGAAAAAGTCTCTTCACATAAGCATTCTGGAACTAAGAGCAATCTACAATGCTCTAAGCCAGGCGGAACCTCTGCTTCAAGGAAGACCGGTGTTGATCCAGTCGGACAACATCACGGCAGTCGCCCATGTAAACAGACAGGGCGGCACAAGAAGCAGGAGGGCAATGGCAGAAGCTGCCAGGATCCTTCGCTGGGCGGAGAATCACGTGATAGCACTGTCAGCAGTATTCATCCCGGGCGTGGACAACTGGGAAGCAGACTTCCTCAGCAGACACGACCTTCACCCGGGAGAGTGGGGACTTCATCCAGAAGTTTTCCACATGCTATTAAACCGTTGGGTAAAACCAATGGTGGACATGATGGCGTCTCGCCTCAACAAAACACTGGACAGGTATTGCGCCAGGTCAAGAGATCCGCAGGCAATAGCTGTGGACGCGCTGGTAACACCTTGGGTGTACCAGTCGGTATATGTGTTTCCTCCTCTGCCTCTCATACCAAAGGTATTGAGGATTATACGGCAAAGAGGAGTAAGACTAGTGGCTCCGGATTGGCCAAGAAGGACTTGGTACCCGGAACTTCAAGAGATGGTCACGGACGATCCGTGGCCTCTACTTCTGAGAAGGGACCTGCTTCAGCAGGGTCCTTGTCTTTTTCAAGACTTACCGCGGCTGCGTTTGACGGCATGGCGTTTTGAATGCCAGATCCTAAAAGGAAAAGGCATTCCAGAAGAAGTCATTCCTACCTTGATAAAGGCAAGGAAGGAAGTCACCGCGAAGCATTATCGCCGTATTTGGCGAAAATATGTTGCGTGGTGCGAGCAGCGGAGTGCTCCGATGGAGGAATTTCAACTGGGTCGTTTTCCTACATTTCCTGCAATCAGGATTGTCTATGGGTCTCAAATTGGGATCTATTAAGGTTCAAATTTCGGCCCTATCAATATTCTTCCAAAAAGAATTGGCCTCAGTCCCTGAGGTCCAGATTTTTATCAAAGGAGTACTGCATATACAGCCTCCTGTGGTGCCTAAGGTGGCACCGTGGGATCTAAATGTAGTTTTAGATTTCCTCAAATCCAATTGGTTTGAACCACTAAAGAATGTGGATTTGAAATATCTCACATGGAAAGTGACTATGTTACTGGCCCTGGCTTCGGCCGGGAGAGTATCTGAACTGGCGGCTTTGTTTTATAAAAGCCCTTATTTAATTTTCCATTTGACATAGGGCAGAGCTGCGGACGCGTCCGCATTTTCTCCCTAAGGTGGTATCAGCGTTTCACCTGAACCAGCCTATTGTAGTGCCTGCGGCTACAGACGACTTGAAGGACTCCAAGTTGTTGGACGTTGTCAGAGCCTTAAAAATATACATTTAAAGGACGGCTGGAGTCAGAAAATCTGACTCGCTGTTTATACTGTATGCACCCAACAAGTTGGGTGCACCTGCTTCTAAGCAGTCGATTGCTCGTTGGATTTGTAACAAAATTCAACTTGTACATTCTGTGGCAGGCCTGCCACAGCCTAAATCTGTTAAGGCCCATTCCGCAAGGAAGGTGGGCTCATCTTGGGCGGCTGCCCGAGGGGTCTCGGCATTACAACTCTGCCGAGCAGCTACGTGGTCAGGGGAGAACACGTTTGTAAATTTTTACAAATTTGATACCCTGGCAAAGGAGGACCTGGAGTTCTCTCATTCGGTGCTGCAGAGTCATCCGCACTCTCCCGCCCGTTTGGGAGCTTTGGTATAATCCCCATGGTCCTTTCAGGAACCCCAGCATCCACTTAGGACGATAGAGAAAATAAGAATTTACTTACCGATAATTCTATTTCTCGGAGTCCGTAGTGGATGCTGGGCGCCCATCCCAAGTGCGGATTATCTGCAATACTTGTACATAGTTATTGTTAACTAATTCGGGTTATTGTTTAGGAAGCCATCTTTCAGAGGCTCCTCTGTTATCATACTGTTAACTGGGTTTAGATCACAAGTTGTACGGTGTGATTGGTGTGGCTGGTATGAGTCTTACCCGGGATTCAAAATCCTCCCTTATTGTGTACGCTCGTCCGGGCACAGTACCTAACTGGAGTCTGGAGGAGGGTCATAGGGGGAGGGGCCAGTACACACCACCTGACCTGTAAAAGCTTTACTTTTGTGCCCTGTCTCCTGCGGAGCCGCTATTCCCCATGGTCCTTTCAGGAACCCCAGCATCCACTACGGACTCCGAGAAATAGAATTATCGGTAAGTAAATTCTTATTATTTATAATTTTCCCGCAATTCTTTCATATGTCAATAAAATTAAGGATCCAAAAGTAGACTGAATATAATTAAGCCTCTTTTATTTACCCGCAATTCTTTCATATGTCAATAAAAGTAATAGATATATGAATGTATGTATGTCTGCATATAATATATATTCATGTAGCTAACATTGTAAAGGCTTATCTTGCAATAGACAAGCACATGGCTGGACGCCATTTTAACCTTACTTCCTGGTTCTTCTCCCAGGAAGTTTGCTGCCCTACAACACTAAGCCACCAGAGGAGCAGGTGTGTTAGTAGGAATTTTTGTACAGCACAGGTCTCACTATTGTAGTTTATACCATGTGCACTGCCCTGCGGATTTATAAACATTTTACTTACGTGGTAATAAGTCATGGGACTTGTCTGTCCTTCTCTACTTGTCTGTCTGTATACATAATGAGTAAGGCTAATGTAAAATCAAACAAGCAGCTTCGCTGCAATGTCTGTCAGACTACCACGTGCACAGTATGTCTTGTAAATACGACTACAAATACGGATCATTACCCTGATCCTCCTGGGGGGATGCTGGCGAATGACTGGTGTACAATCGGAATTGGCCGCTGCAGAGCGTCAGGCGGCTAGATCTGAGGCTAGAATTCCTCCGAAGAGGTCATAAGGAAGGTCCAGGTCTAGCTCCATTCCGAAAAATCGTTATCATTTGTCTTAAAACTTGACAGTTTCAGCTATGTTGCTTTCTGCCGATTCAATGCCAGACCTCATATCGCAAGAGGAACATGAGGAGAGGGCATTGGGCCAGGAGTCAGATAGTGAGGTTACTGATAGCCCGGCCATTGATAATCTCATCAGGGCAGTACTGTACATCAGGTTCTAAAGTATACGAAGACTGAAGAACATTTTTCCAATGATGACGTATTGTTGCTAAACTGGGAACTCCGGTGTGTTTTCCTTATTCAGCATCTCTTAATAAGCAGCTGATATCTGTCAAGACTCCAGCTGCTACGACGTTTAAATACCCGTCGGAGCTTACCCTAGAAGCTTTGCTAAAGTCAGTGTATACAGCAGTATGGGTGTGCTTTGGTGGGGGTTTGAGATTAACAAGGCTGTAGTTGCATGGGCAATACAGTTCAAGTTTGGCCTACAAGAAGACCACCTTATACTTCTCACTGATCACATTCTGAATCTGCTGAATATCTAGGTATGGCTTCTGTGGACGTCGGCCAGGTTAGTTCTCGCCTTTCAGCTTCACTAGTTGCGGCACGACGTGCACTTTGGCTACGTTCTTAACAGGTGGAGTCAGAGTCTAAACGAGGAATAGAAGCGTTACCTTACGCTGGCTAGAGGTTTGATCCTCAATTGGACAAATGCATTTCGCAGGCCACGTGGGAAAAATCTGGTTTCCTACCATTGCCTACACAAATTCCTCAACGGAAATACTCAGGACAGCTTTCATATCCTTTAGACCTCAGTCCTTTCGAGGCCGTGCTACAGGAACAACCACACACAGTAGACGTGGTAGAGGACGTGGTTTCAACAAACCACTAACTGTCATCAGGATGCTAAGATCACCGACAAGCCAGCGGCATAATGGGCTTCCAGTCCATCTCGGATCGGTGGATCCGCAATTTTGTGTTCAAAGCTTACAAAATAGAGTTCGATTTTCTTCCACCATTGCGATTTTGCAAGACGTGTCTGCCTGTGTCAGAAGACAAGAAGGCGGTTCTGCAGACCGCAATACAGTCTCTAGTAGATTCAGCAGTTTGATTCCGGTTCCAGTCACCAACAGGGTCACGGTTATTATTCCAGTTTTTTTCTGTAGTTCCACAGCCAGATGACTCTGTCAGTCCGATATTGAACCTAAAGGAGCTTAATCAATACGTCGCTTACTACAGGTTAAAGATGGAATCCCTGCAGTCAGTGAATGCAGGTTTACATCCACAGGAATTCAGAATTTCGATGGATCTCAAGAATGTGTACTTATACGCATCAGGCCTACTTAAGATTTGCAGTACAACAAAACCATTATCAATTTCAGGTGCTAACTCCAAAGAAGAAGATCACAGGACAGAGCCAAACCAGGTTCATAGGCACCTACTGCAAAGAATGGAAAAGTATCAACCAAGCCTTGCAGAAGCACTGTCATGTTCTTATGACAGATGAAGACCTGAAGAATGAAATTGGCAACAGGATTCAAACCCATTGGAGAAAATCTCCCAACTTACGAGACAAATTAGTGCGCAGTCATTTTATTAGAACAAAGAAACAAGATCCTCCCGCAGAAGGTTGTTTTCGATGCGGAAAGTGTAAAGCTTGTGGCTTTATACAACCAACCAAAACTTATTCTAATAAATATCATGATGCGGTCAAAATTCGTGGCTTTATCAACTGTGCCACACAAGGTGTCATCTACTGCCTTACTTGCCCTTGTGGGCTAAGATATGTGGGCATGACCACAAGGCAGCTTAAAAAACGCATATTTGAACATGCAAGCCATATTAAGAATGCCCAGCGAGATCATGTAAATATGAAACAACTTACAAGTGTCGCCAGGCACTTTAGGAGAGAACATGGAAGTGATCCCACCAAGATGAAAGTCTTTGGACTTGAGAAAGTGTAAATGGGCCTAAGAGGTGGTAATATCACCAAAGAGCTCCTGAAGAGGGAGTCCAGACAGATTTTCCTACTTAACAGTTTGACACCATCAGGACTGAATGAGGAAATACACTATTCAGCCTTCCTGTAAATTTTAAAGGATGGGGATGTCCTTAATCTATCCGTATGGATCTAACTAAACAGAATAACATTGGGATAATCATTAATATGGTCATTCAAGTACTACTAATTGAATACTCCATAATAAGTATGAGTTATTGATTATTTTGTCCCTTTTCAAACGATTAGGTAAATGAGTAATAATAACAAAAAATGATCTCTATATAACTCGTGTATACTTACCTGGGGAAATGGTTTCCACACGAAGACTCGTATGTAGTATTAAAAATATGAAATATTGACTATCTAGTTCCCCTTTAAATGAATAGGTGAATGAGGAATAACAATAAAATTACCTATATACAATTCATGGATGCTTACCTGGGGAAATGGTTCCCATACTAAGATTAGTATGTGTATATCTATCCATTTGGAACTCATGTATGTATCTGCAGTTTTTATTCTCAAAATTCATACTTATCTGAAGGATATTTGTCTATATACAGTCTGCATTTATTTACCGGGAGTTTACTCTAGGGGTAGCTAACAGGTGTAAGTTTGTTGATACATTTAACATATATTCACCATGAGTCCGGCTATTTATCCACAGTGGTTATAAACATATTTATCTAGAGTCCATATAAGGACGAAAATGAGTGTAAACTCAAAAAATTGATAGTTTAGTACTAATGGATTGATGATCCCTAGAGATATCAGAGATAAATATGAAAAATGAAACAATTAGGAATTGAATTTATAAAACGTGTGTATATTATAGCATATCAACTAGGGAGGAATATCACCAGTAAATGAATAATTAGATTATATGGATATGGGGATCATTATATGGGTACTGTATCACAGATCACTGAGGAATAGGATATAGTAATTCACATATAATTATACAACAAGAATAGTTTCATATCTATAAATGGCTTTTATAAGCAAAATTATGAATAATTGGATACACTTATTAGCACATGGCCATATGATAATTAATTTCATATGGTCATATAATCTAACTGTAGTAATTCACTGAGTACTGTTAAGTCACTATTATATTTCATCTAAGTTTGCACACATGATACACATGAAATTATGCTGCATGATGGCAGCATTTATTTTATCACTAATATTATTATCCACATTTTAATTTATATTAATCCCATAAGTCTAACACAGTTGGTTTTTCACTTTATTTGCAATCAATTATTTGCACATATTGTCACTATTTTTAAGTGCACTTTTCATTGTAATTTATTTCACAGCTTATTTTAACATTCACAATTTTATCTGATTATTCAGTATAATTATTTCCATGAAATTCATAAGCGTGTTATTACTATTTCATCTCTTTGTTCCCCTTATATACAATCATGTTAAAATGGAACACCAAACTCCACGAAGTTATGTATATACGTGTATATATTATAGAACATTACTATTCTAAATAAAGACAAGATATAGCATTATATTGTTGGATACTCAATGTAACATTTGGAAACTGAATTTGTTATTCATCTTAGACTGCCTGTCGTTTTCCACAATAGCAGGACAGGACATATTGGTCATTTACCAGGTTCCAGGGCGTTTTTACTAGCCCAGGAACAGGTTTCATTAGTAAGAGGTGAGGAGAGAACGAACAGCTCGGGTGGCTGTAATTAGCGGCTATTGCCGAGCCGCCTAACAAGTGTAACGAGTGAGCAGGAGAGACGCGTTACAGCCGCCGGCAATTAGCGGCCGCCGCTCACATACCTAATTGAACCTAACCTAACGGACAGGGATTTGAATTCCCTGTCTGGATGAAAAAGATTGGTTCATCTAAAGCAGCTTCCCTTGGATTGGCTACTAATCAGAATAAATATGCTTCCTGAGGCGGGCGCTCCATACTATAAGCCCTGACGAAGCTTATTAAGTGAAATGCGCATCGGCTTTTGCTGTGCGCTGTCAATATCATAATCATCATGTATTGTTAACCTATGTATATCACAATTATTAGTAGGGGTTACTTTTCAGCTTAATCTGTACATGCTGGCATAATGCACATAGGAGACAGGAGGGTCTCTTTAAGTGTTAGCTATTTGGGAGACAAAAATGCATATGAGAGATACACGGTCTATGATAGATTTCTCATGAGAAAGGAACAGCTTTCTTTAGGCTGTGAATGAACGCAGCGTGTTTGAAATAGACTTCATTGTGCTGTTTGGCAATACCAGCCAGATAATTTGACAGCAATGGAGTTTTGAATAGTTATATCCATATATGAGAGATCTCAATAAACCACTAACACTCTGGAATATTTTGGCATAATTTATTATAAGTATATTTTACTAGAATAATAATATACAGTGATTGTGGTTTTATTCAATTATATGTGCTCGGAATAGCTATTTATTTCAGACAGCATTACCTGCAATAGTCCCAAAAATGCATTTATATTTATTATAATCTAATGAATGGGCATTTAAGCAGGTTTATTTTTGAGCTAACACTGTGTGCAAGTACCATCAAGTATAATAATATAATATCAAGATATCAATTAAGGAGTAGTGGCTAGCGAGCACACACTCCTATATGGATAATTTATAATATCTAAACACCCAAGAACTACTTGTCAGCATGTAATTATATACCGGTATTATTAGAGGTAATAAGAACCTCATGTATACAATAGACAGATAAACCATCTTCCGGATATTTGCAGTGTTTTTTTCTTTAGATTTTCCTTATTTTATTAAACAGCAACAAATGTTGCATTGTGATTCATAAAATTGAGAACTTATGAGAAATGTTACAACACTCATACAGTTAGTAACCCTGTATAGACACCACTGGTCAGAAGTGGTCAGTGGTGCTTTAATAAATCTAATCAATCAGAATCATAGGTTTACTGATCTAGATATTAAGACAGCGTACTAGCACTTTCTTTTAAATACATCTTCATACACATAAAATTAAAAAAATTTCTTACACGTTATTCTGTCTCTATTGTTTTAATATTTCACTCAGTTGTCCCCTTTAATTTAAAGAGGACATATAATACACCATATGTGGTAATAATAAAGGCACTTATATCACATGTAGGTATTGAGAATCTTTTTCGGAATTTATATTATCATTAATAAATATTTCAATAAATTAATTTTTAAACAAATAATTATGGGATGGAGTGCTGCTATAAAGAGTTGATCTGCTTTCCTTTTTTCTTCTAAAATTTGTATACTTAGATCAACAAGCAGCACCACTATAGTACAATTGTGTTGAAATATTTGTTGGATCAGCACAATAATAAGAATTTACTTACCGATAATTCTATTTCTCGTAGTCCGTAGTGGATGCTGGGGACTCCGTAAGGACCATGGGGAATAGCGGCTCCGCAGGAGACTGGGCACAAAAGTAAAAGCTTTAGGACTACCTGGTGTGCACTGGCTCCTCCCCCTATGACCCTCCTCCAAGCCTCAGTTAGGATACTGTGCCCGGACGAGCGTACACAATAAGGAAGGATTTTGAATCCCGGGTAAGACTCATACCAGCCACACCAATCACACCATATAAATTGTGATCTAAACCCAGTTAACAGCATGATAACAGAGGAGCCTCTAGAAAAGATGGCTCACTACAGCAATAACCCGATTTTTTGGTAACAATACCTATGTACCAGTATTGCAGACAATCCGCACTTGGGATGGGCGCCCAGCATCCACTACGGACTACGAGAAATAGAATTATCGGTAAGTAAATTCTTATTTTCTCTGACGTCCTAGTGGATGCTGGGGACTCCGTAAGGACCATGGGGATTATACCAAAGCTCCCAAACGGGCGGGAGAGTGCGGATGACTCTGCAGCACCAAATGAGAGAACTCCAGGTCCTCCTCAGCCAGGGTATCAAATTTGTAGAATTTTACAAACGTATTTGCTCCTGACCAAGTAGCTGCTCGGCAAAGTTGTAAAGCCGAGACCCCTCGGGCAGCCGCCCAAGATGAGCCCACCTCCCTTGTGGAGTGGGCATTTACAGATTTTTGGCTGTGGCAGGCCTGCCACAGAATGTGCAAGCTGAATTGTACTACAAATCCAACGAGCAATAGTCTGCTTAGAAGCAGGAGCACCCAGCTTGTTGGGTGCATACAGGATAAACAGCGAGTCAGATTTTCTGACTCCAGCCGTCCTGGAAACATATATTTTCAGGGCCCTGACAACGTCTAGCAACTTGGAGTCCTCCAAGTCCCTAGTAGCCGCAGGCACCACCATAGGTTGGTTCAGGTGAAACGCTGAAACCACCTTAGGGAGAAACTGAGGACGAGTCCTCAATTCCGCCCTGTCCGAATGGAAAATCAGATAAGGGCTTTTACAGGATAAAGCCGCCAATTCTGACACGCGCCTGGCCCAGGCCAGGGCCAACAGCATGACCACCTTCCATGTGAGATATTTTAACTCCACAGATTTAAGTGGTTCAAACTAATGTGACTTTTGGAACCCAAAAACTACATTGAGATCCCAAGGTGCCACTGGAGGCACAAAAGGAGGCTGTATATACAGTACCCCTTTTACAAACGTCTGAACTTCAGGGACTGAAGCTAGTTCTTTTTGGAAGAAAATTGACAGGGCCGAAATTTGAACCTTAATGGACCCCAATTTCAGGCCCATAGACACTCCTGTTTGCAGGAAATGTAGGAATCGACCCAGTTGAAATTCCTCCGTCGGCCTTACTGGCCTCGCACCACGCAACATATTTTCGCCAAATGCGGTGATAATGTTTTGCGGTTACATCCTTCCTGGCTTTGATCAGGATAGGGATGACTTCATCCGGAATGCCTTTTTCCTTCAGGATCCGGCGTTCAACCGCCATGCCGTCAAACGCAGCCGCGGTAAGTCTTGGAACAGACAGGGTCCTTGCTGGAGCAGGTCCCTTCTTAGAGGTAGAGGCCACGGATCCTCCGTGAGCATCTCTTGAAGTTCCGGTTACCAAGTCCTTGGCCAATCCGGAGTCACAAATATAGTGCTTACTCCTCTCCATCTTATAATTCTCAGTACCTTGTGTATGAGAGGCAGAGGATGGAACACATACACTGACCGGTACACCCACGCATGATCTGCTGAGGAAGTCTGCTTCCCAGTTGTCCATTCCCGGAATGAACACTGCTGACAGTGCTATCACATGATTTTCCGCCCAGCGAAGAATCCTTGCAGCTTCTGCCATTGCCCTCCTGCTTCTTGTGCCACCCTGTCTGTTTACGTGGGTGACTGCCGTGATGTTGTCCGACTGGATCAACACCGGCTGACCTTGAAGCAGAGGTCTTGCTAAGCTTAGAGCATTGTAAATGTCCCTTAGCTCCAGGATATTTATGTGAAGTGATGTCTCCAGGCTTGACCATAAGCCCTGGAAATTCCTTCCCTGTGTGACTGCTCCCCAGCCTCGCAGGCTGGCATCTGTGGTCACCAGGACCCAGTCCTGAATGCCGAATCTGCGGCCCTCTAGAAGATGAGCACTCTGCAACCACCACAGGAGGGACACCCTTGTCCTTGGTGACAGGGTTATCCGCTGATGCATCTGAAGATGCGACCCGGACCATTTGTCCAGCAGGTCCCACTGGAAAGTTCTTGCGTGGAATCTGCCGAATGGGATTGCTTCGTAGGAAGCCACCATTTTTCCCAGAACCCTTGTGCATTGATGCACTGAGACTTGGCTCGGTTTTAGGAGGTTCCTGACTAGCTCGGATAACTCCCTGGCTTTCTCCTCCGGGAGAAACACCTTTTTCTGGACTGTGTCCAGGATCATCCCTAGGAACAGAAGACGAGTCGTCGGAACCAGCTGCGATTTTGGAATATTGAGAATCCAACCGTGCTGCCGCAACACTACCTGAGATAGTGCTACACCGACCTCCAACTGTTCTCTGGATCTTACCCTTATCAGGAGATCGTCCAAGTAAGGGATAACTAAAACTCCCTTCCTTCGAAGGAGTATCATCATTTCGGCCGTTACCTTGGTAAAGACCCGGGGTGCCGTGGACCATCCAAACGGCAGCGTCTGAAACTGATAGTGACAGTTCTGTACCACAAACCTGAGGTACCCTTGGTGAGAAGGGTAAATTGGGACATGAAGGTAAGCATCCTTGATGTCCCGAGACATCATGTAGTCCCCTTCTTCCAGGTTCGCAATCACTGCTCTGAGTGACTCCAACTTGAATTTGAACCTCCGTATGTAAGTGTTCAAAGATTTTTGATTTAGAATCGGTCTCACCGAGCCGTCCGGCTTCGGTACCACAACAGTGTGGAATAATACCCCGTTCCCTGTTGCAGGAGGGGTACCTTGATTATCACCTGCTGGGAATACAGCTTGTGAATGGCTTCCAAAACTGCCTCCCTGTCAGAGGGAGACGTCGGTAAAGCCGACTTTAGGAAAACGGCGAGGGGGAGACGTCTCGAATTCCAATTTGTACCCCTGAGATATCACCTGAAGGATCCAGGGGTCTACTTGCGAGTGAGCCCACTGCGCGCTGAAATTCATTGAGACGGGCCCCCACCGTGCCTGATTCTGCTTGTAAAGCCCCAGCGTCATACTGAGGGCTTGGCAGAGGCGGGAGAGGGCTTCTGTTCCTGGGAACTGGCTGATTTCTGCAGCCTATTTTCCTCTCCCTCTGTCACGGGGCAGAAAAGAGGAACCTTTTGCCCGCTTGCCCACGAAAGGACTGCGCCTGATAATACGGCGTCTTCTTATGTTGAGAGGCGACCTGGGGTACAAACGTGGATTTCCCAGCTGTTGCCGTGGCCACCAGGTCTGAAAGACCGACCCCAAATAACTCCTCCCCTTAATAAGGTAATACTTCCAAATGCCGTTTGGAATCCGCATCACCTGACCACTGTCGTGTCCATAACCCTCTACTGGCAGAAATGGACAACGCACTTAGACTTGATGCCAGTCGGCAAATATTCCGCTGTGCATCACGCATATATAGAAATGCATCTTTTAAATGCTCTATAGGCAATAATATACTGTCCCTATCTAGGGTATCAATATTTTCAGTCAGGGAATCCGACCACGCCAACCCAGCACTGCACATCCAGGCTGAGGCGATTGCTGGTCGCAGTATAACACCAGTATGTGTGTAAATACATTTTAGGATACCCTCCTGCTTTCTATCAGCAGGATCCTTAAGGGCGGCCATCTCAGGAGAGGGTAGAGCCCTTGTTCTTAAAAGCGTGTGAGCGCTTTATCCACCCTAGGGGGTGTTTCCCAACGCACCCTAACCTCTGGCGGGAAAGGATATAATGCCAATAACATTTTAGAAATTATCAGTTGTTATCGGGGGAAACCCACGCTTCATCACCCACCTCATTTAATTTCTCAGATTCAGGAAAACTACAGGTAGTTTTTCCTCACCGAACATAATACCCCTTTTTGGTGGTACTCGTATTATCAGAAATGTGTAAAACATTTTTCATTGCCTCAATCATGTAACGTGTGGCCCTACTGGAAGTCACATTTGTCTCTTCACCGTCGACACTGGAGTCAGTATCCGTGTCGGCGTCTATATCTGCCATCTGAGGTAACGGGCGCTTTAGAGCCCCTGACGGCCTATGAGACGTCTGGACAGGCACAAGCTGAATAGCCGGCTGTCTCATGTCAACCACTGTCTTTTATACAGAGCTGACACTGTCACGTAATTCCTTCCAACAGTTCATCCACTCAGGTGTCGACCCCCTAGGGGGTGACATCACTATTACAGGCAATCTGCTCCGTCTCCACATCATTTTTCTCCTCATACATGTCGACACAAACGTACCGACACACAGCACACACACAGGGAATGCTCTGATAGAGGACAGGACCCCACTAGCCCTTTGGGGAGACAGAGGGAGAGTATGCCAGCACACACCAGAGCGCTATATATATATATATAGGGATAACCTTATATAAGTGTTTTTCCCCTTATAGCTGCTGTATTTTTAATACTGCGCGTAATTAGTGCCCCCCTCTCTTTTTTAACCCTTTCTGTAGTGTAGTGACTGCAGGGGAGAGCCAGGGAGCTTCCCTCCAACGGAGCTGTGAGGGAAAATGGCGCCAGTGTGCTGAGGAGATAGGCTCCGCCCCCTTCTCGGCGGCCTTATCTCCCGTTTTTCTGTGTATTCTGGCAGGGGTTAAATTCATCCATATAGCCCAGGAGCTATATGTGATGCATTTTTTTGCCATCCAAGGTGTTTCTATTGCGTCTCAGGGCGCCCCCCCCCAGCGCCCTGCACCCTCAGTGACCGGAGTGTGAAGTGTGCTGAGAGCAATGGCGCACAGCTGCAGTGCTGTGCGCTACCTTGTTGAAGACAGGACGTCTTCTGCCGCCGATTTTCCGGACCTCTTCTGTCTTCTGGCTCTGTAAGGGGGCCGGCGGCGCGGCTCTGGGACCCATCCATGGCTGGGCCTGTGATCGGTCCCTCTGGAGCTAATGTCCAGTAGCCTAAGAAGCCCAATCCACTCTGCACGCAGGTGAGTTCGCTTCTTCTCCCCTTAGTCCCTCGATGCAGTGAGCCTGTTGCCAGCAGGACTCACTGAAAATAAAAAACCTAACTTAAACTTTTTCACTAAGCAGCTCAGGAGAGCCACCTAGTGTGCACCCTTCTCGTTCGGGCACAAAAATCTAACTGAGGCTTGGAGGAGGGTCATAGGGGGAGGAGCCAGTGCACACCAGGTAGTCCTAAAGCTTTTACTTTTGTGCCCAGTCTCCTGCGGAGCCGCTATTCCCCATGGTCCTTACGGAGTCCCCAGCATCCACTAGGACGTCAGAGAAATGTGATATCATAGATATTCCCAAAAAAGGATCAATTATTTATAATCTGGTGCGGGAGTCTCTTTAACTTGAAACTCAATTTCAGGTGCTACCGTTTGGCTTCTCGTCAGCGCCTCGGGAATTCACAAAGTGATGTCTGTCATGATAGTTCATCTCAGATCCCTAGGAGTGATAATAGTTCCGTACTTAGACGATCTCATCAAAGCTCCGTCTCAACACATAACCCTGCAACATGCCATACTAACGTACAATGTACTAGTTCAGCACGGTTGGATTGTCAACCTTAAGAAATCAAGCCTGACTCCGTCGCAAAGACTTCAAGTCCTAGGAATGATTCTCGACACGGTGGATCAACGGATTTACCTGCCAGAACATAACGCACAAAGTATTCGTCATCGGGTACAGTTAGTGTGCAATCCAGGGACAGTCGGTGCATTTGTGCATTCGACTGTTAGGAAAGAGGGTGGCGTCTTTCGAAGCACTCCAGTTCGGAAGAGTTCACTCGCGTCCTTTTCAACTGGATGTTCTAGCACAGTGGTCAGGCTCGCATCTACAAATTCATCAGGTAGTGCGGTTATCTCCAAGGGCTAGAGTATCACTACTCTGGTGGCTTCAAGTACACAATCTGACAACAGGGAAAAGGTTCGGCGTCTGGAATTGGATAATTCTTAACGACGACGCGAGTCTCAAATGTTAGGGAGCAGTGGTCCAAAATTGTCAGCTTCAGAGTTTCTGGTCAGATCAAGAAAGATTACTCTCAATAAATGTCCTGAAACTCAGGGAAATTTACAACGCGCTGCGACAAGCAGTGCACATGCTCCGGTCTCAGACTGTCCGGGTTCAATCAGACAATGTGACGGCAGTCGCATACATCAAGAAAGAAGGAGGAACTCGAAGTCGCATGGCCATGCGGGAAGTTGCACGAATCCTCAATTGGGCCGAGCATCACCAGGTGATATTGTCGGCAGTGTTCATTCCAGGAGTGGACAACTGGGAGGCAGATTATCTCAGCGGACTACTCGCAGACGATCCTTGGCCGCTCTCGCTACGTCCGAACCTGCTACAACAGGCTCTGTTCCTTTACCCCGGTTTAGCGCAGCTGCGTTTGACGGGGTGGTTATTCAAACCGCCCTTTTAAGATGAGAGGGCATTCCAAAATCGGTTATACCAACCATGTTACGTGCTAGGAAGCCGGTTACGGCAGCTTATTATCACAGGATTTGGTGTGCTTATATAGGGTGGTGGGAAGCTCGGAAGTTTCCGACATCATCTTTCAAATTATCCCGTCTTTTGCTATTTCTACAGACGGGGTTAGATGAAGGACTACGTTTATCTACACTAAAGGTGCAGGTCTCTGCCTCGTCAAATTACTTTCAAAGGAGTTTGTCCTTTTGCCAACAGTTCACACTTTCCTGCAAGGTGTCCTCACAGTACAACCTCCATTTATACTACCTACAGCGCCATGGGACTTGAATCTGGTTTTAGATTTTTTTACAGTCTTCACGTTTTGAACCCTTACAACAAGTTCATAAGTTTCTCGCTTGGAAAACAGTTTTTCTACTAGCCTTAGCTTCAGCAAGGCGTGTTTCAGAATTGGGTGCCTTGTCATGCAAGCCGCCGTATTTGGTGTTTCATGGTGATAAAGCGGAATTTTGGACAAATTCCGTCGTCCTACCAAAGGTGGTATAATTTTTTCACATCAATCAACCAATTGTAGTTCCAATATTATCAGGAAGTGCAGGAACGCCTGCTATTTTGGATGTGGTACGCGCACTATGCGTTTATGTAGCCCGAATATCGACAGTACGTAAAACGGATACATTGTTCTCTATGATGCAGTCAGGATGGCTTGGCCAGCTTCAAAACAGACTTTGTCCAGATGGATTAAGCTGACCATACGTCAGGCTTACCTTCATGCTAGGTTACAACCGACCTTCATCAGTTTCAGATCATTCCACACGTTTAGTGGGAACTTCATGGGCAGCAGGTCGTGGAGCTTCTACGACGCAGCTTTGCCGTGCAGCTACATGGTCATCAGTGCACATGTTTGTGCGCTTTTACAAGTGAAATACGTTTACGGCATCAGCATCTAGCTTTGGCTGTCTAGTGTTACTGGTGCCAAACAGCTCTCCCTCCCAAGGGGGAAACTTTGGTACGTCCCAAGAGTACTCCAGTGACCCCTAGTGGATGAAAAAGAAAACCGTCATCAGAGGCTCAAACCAGGAGGACTGTAGAAAATAGGATTTTGGTACTTACCAGATAAATCCTTTTCTTTGAATCCACAGGGGGCACTGGACGCCCACCCAGAGCAGTTTCACCTGTCTTGTGGTAAGTTCAGTAGATCTTATGGTAACACGATCTCACCGTTTTTATTTTTCAAATATTAAGGTGATTGTTATCTACTTAACTGTTGAGTTGTCCGTTACGTTATGGGTCAACTTTATTGTTGTCCGTTATGTTATAATGTTATATGTAATTCTCTATTGTTCATCCTCTCTATCGCTCCTGTTCGGCTCAGTAAAAATACTGAAGTCTCTATGGGAGTATGGAGGGGGTGGAGAGTTACTAATTTAAATATTTAAATGTACCTATCCCAGCTAACGCCCCGTCCATATCCCCAAGAGTACTCCAGTATCCCCTGTGGATTCAAAGAAAAGGATTTATCTGGTTAAGTACCAAATTCCTATTTTCTACAGTCCTCATGGTTTGAGCCTCTGATGACGGTAGAAGACAAGTACCTCACGTGGAAGACGGTGATGTTATTGGCCTTTTCTTCTGCTAGGCGTGTCTCAGAATTGGGGGCCTTCTCGTGTAAAAGCCCTTACTTATTCGGCAGCCTTACCTGTTCCACAGTCTCTGAAGGCCCACTCTACAAGATCGGCGGGGTCTTCCTGGGCGGCTGCCCGTGGAGTCTCGGCCTTGCAACTATGCCGAGCTGCTACCTGGTCGGGGAAGAACACCTTTGTGAAGTTCTACAGGTTTGATGCCCTGGCCAGAGAGGATTCCCAGTTTGGGCAGGCGGTGCTGCAGACGTCTCCGCACATTCCCGCCCATTCTGGAAGCTTTGGGACTTCTCCATCGGACTAGATTCCCCCAATATCCCTTATGGATGTTAGAGAAAATAGGATTTTAATTACCTTCCGGTAAATCCTTTTCTCGTAGTCCATAAGGGATATTGGGCGACCGCCTCAGTGCGTTGACTTTCTGGAGGTTATCTCTTCTATGGTTACCTGTTCAGCTGTTGCTGTCTTGTTACCAGCCGTTGCTGGTTGTTTTGTGTTAGTGGTGTGCTGGTGTGTAAATCTCACCACTCGTTATGTTCCTTCTCTCAAGTATGTCCTTTCTCCTTCGGGCACTATTTTACCTATAACTGCCTGTAGGAGGGAGCATAGAGGGGAGGAGCCAGCACACCCAGTTGAAGAAATGTAAAGTGCACCGGCTCCTTTGGACCCCGTTTATACCCCAGCGTACTAGATTTCCCCAATATCCTACTACGAGAAAAGAATTTACCAGTAGGTAATTAAAATCCTATTTTATCTTATTGGATTCTCGCAAACGGGGTTGGCCTGCGTCTAAGCAGACCTTGGCCAGGTGGCTCCGCTTGACGATTCGCCATGCCTATTCGGCGTCACATCTTCCTACCCCTGCGGGGGTTAAAGCTCATTCCACCCATGCTGCGGGGGCTTCGTGGGCAGCCTCTCGTGGGGCCTCAGAGGTACAGCTTTGCAAGGCTGCCACGTGGTCTTCTGTCCAGACTTTCATAAAGTTCTATGTGTTTGACACCTTCGCGTCCGACGGCGCAGCCTTCGGGTGAATGGTCCTTAGTGCAGTCCAGGAGTGTCCCCACCCTTAAGGGGCCAGCTTTAGGATGTCCCAGTGTTATCTCCTGTGCCCCATAGTGGACATTGAAGAAAATGGGATTTATGGTCTTACCTTGATAAATCCTTTTCTTCGAGTCCATAGGGGGCACAGAACATTCTCCCTGACGCACCGGTCTTGCTGGACCGGGTTTCCTATATCGGTGGTGTGTGGCCGTTCACCTGCTCAGTGTCTTTCTGTGTGATGTGTCCTTCCTTCCACTTCCTGCCCGTTCCTACCTTAGGCTTGCTACTAAAACTGGCAGGCTCGGGATCGGGGTATAGTGGACAGGGAGGGAAGGCCTGCTGGGCAATTAAAAGTAACCCCTTTGGTGTCTGCCTTGCTCCCAGCCATCCTATACCCAGTGTTATCTCCTGTGCCCCCTATGGACTCGAAGAAAAGGATTTATCAAGGTAAGACCATAAATCCCATTTTTAGGGCCGATAACGTACTATTTAGGATTATCACACTTTTATTGGCAACTGGTTTCTCTTAAGCCCAAAGAGAGATATTTCTGCCTAGACTGAACACACTAATTTTGTGGTTATGTATCAGATTAATATATAAAAATGGAAACCATGCATGTCTATCAAAGGACCAAGTCAATCAGTTTACTAAAAGACCCCGGTTTGGATTTAACATGTTTATAAAGTCCCTGTTATACAACAGTAAAGTTACGATTCCGAACATCGGTCTTTAAGGCACCCTAACAGTCCAGGTGTTAGTGATATCCATGCTTGAGCACACATGGTTAAATGAAAATAACTGAGGTACTAATTAAATAACCTGTGCTCAAGTATGGATATATTTAAAACTATAACTATTGGGGGTATATTTAATAAAGTGTGAGCTTTTAGAATTGATTTAAAACCAGGACTATTAGGGGTATATTTAATAAAGTGTGAGTTTTTAGAATTGGAGATGTTGCCCATAGCAACCGATCAGCTTCTAGGTATTATCTTCTAAAAGGTGCTGGATAATGATAAGTAGAATCTGATTGGTTGCTACGGGCAACATCTCCACTTCAAAAAACCTGCACTGTAATAAAAATACCCCTTAGCTTGGGCACACACTTGTACGATGGGCAATCGGGCCAATGGTTGGATCAAATTCCCGATTGCCCGTACACACCAGCCCGATGTAATGAAGGACGGAACAAATACTCTGTCCTTCATTACAAAGCACTGGGTTGCATGCGATATCTTCCGGTTGTCTGTGCAGCACAGCCGACCGGAAGACGTTGCATATGACTCGTGGGAGTGCACAATAGTGGGTACACACTAGCCAGTATGCATGATTTGTTGTGCCAATACCAGCCTTGTGTGTTCCCGGCCTCAGTCTACCTTGAATATACTAATGTTTTTTTAATGGCAGAGCAAGGCTATATTGTTCACATGGGAACAGTCAGAACACACTATAATAGTTGCCTATAGTAGAGCTCATGACCATAGCTAAATGGGTCCCTGGTACTCTGTAGCTTAGCAGACGTCCTGTAGCGGTAAAAACCCAGTCTCCTAGATCCTTAGCTTGCATTATTTAATTTGAGCCAACTTACAGTGACACAGTAAAGGATACAGTTTTCATCCCCTTTCCTATTACGAGGTGGTCCAGGCATATTTAGCAGAACAAGTTTTGCATCGTGAGACTTTTTGACTATAACTTCATTCAGTTTTACAGCTGTGTGCATCCTGCGAACATTTGATTGGTTCCTGCATTAAAAAAAAAAGAAAATAATGAGAAACAACCTATAATCATAACTAAAATAGTAATGTTGCTAATGTAACATTTACTAAGGGGGGAATTGCTGCTGCTGTGGTGTTTAAACGCCGGCAACAGCAGTCCAATTCGCAAATACGTTCAGCCACAACTGAATTCCTCTCAATATATGTGAAACATTAAGGGCTGACTTACAAGTTCTCCCACTCCCTTTGATTGCAAGAAGGAAAGAAAAAAATAATATATTAGTCTAAAAAGCAATTCCATATATTCTGTCTTACGCATGTACTTCAACAAATAACTCTGTTTAGATTATTTCTGTAATACTAAAATGCTGGAGGACAGATATCAAATGAAAATGCCATGCTCCTGTGGGTGATGTCTTTAGGTCATGGACTTTGTGTACCATTTAAATTTTAACTACAGTGATCATCATTTTGAATAATGCTGTCCTTTGTTATTTTAATTTCCATACTCGTTACCAGCCTGTAAAAATGATGGAACAACATAACAGTAATGTCAGCATCGGCGGTTGTGTACGCCCGATTGGAACACTTGAATTGCTGCGCCATCTAGTGGCTGCCAGCAAGCAAAACACTTGAATTCCCCCCATAGAGGTGAGCAGCACCTTGTATTACATAAGATTAAAGAAAGACTCCATACATCAAAGTGTTGTTATATGCTAGTCTTTGTTAGAACCCTCCTTAACCACTTAACTGACGATTTTTTTCACCAAAAACCGCTCCGAAATTGTCAGGGTTTTTTTATGAGTGAATTAGGTGAAGAACATGAATTTAACCCTATCCAAAATGATTTTAGTTTAAAATAAATTAATTAAAAAATAAATAAATAGTTTCCAAACATTGATCGGGAACATCATGACCATCAAAACATTGCGCCTTTCATATTGAAAGCCGGACAGCCTCCAGGTACACAGAGGGGGGCTTGAGGGGGGTTAACTTACACTTCCCCAGCGGCTGCTATTGTCTGCACCTGCTGGGGGTGGGGGATCCTGCCATGCTGACTGATCAGCAGTGATTGGTAGCATGACAATCAGTAGGGGAGGGTGCAGGGAGGCAGATGGACCTTACAGTCCCTCTGACCGCAGCAGCGGAGGGAAGTTTCCCTTCCCTGCCGCTGCTAACACTGTTTATCTGACTGGTCGCATCCTGTGTGAGCAGGTCAGATAAAGCACTTTCAGGCATGGTCGCATCTGATGCAACCATGCCAGGCAAATGGTTAAAACGAGAGAGCATAGAATAGCCACTAACTCTGGAATTTGCTTATAAAGATCATTTCACTTTGGATGGACCTTAAACCTTACATCCCGTTTGTGCAAATGAATGAATAGGCACAGATTCTCTTTTAGTAATCACAAAAGTCACTTTTCCTGCAGCTGCACATTTCTGCAAAAGTACTACTACAGCATTAACACCCTGAGTGTCACTGTATTATTTCAGTGTAATAACTATCTAAAAGCCCAAATTGTCTTCAGAGGGGATCGATATGCATTGCTGGTCCACATAGCAGCTGAATGGGCAGCAGTCACACTCCCTGTTAGGATGTTACTGATGGGGGAAGTATTAAAGAATGATCCAGCCATAATGTTTATAATAATGCTAACACCACAATAATGCATTATAATGTAAGTGCTTGACAGTATGGATGACTTTTTCCAACTGTTTATACACATTGGATTTCTTGACACCAGTCCTACATTTCTCTTAAATCTATCATTCTTATTTATTTTTATAACTTATAATACATTTTTGGCCATAGGAGCCAAATACCTTATTTATAGTAATATAATTACTATGAAAATAATACAGTATGCTTACGGTTTCATGTTGAAAAGATCTTTTATCCCCTCTGAAGTGCTAGGACTTTTATCCTTGTTTTTGTCTGCTGTGAACTTCTCCTTTGTCCAGGTAAGGTGCACCTTGTCTTGAGTAGTCTCTGGTTCCTCTGGTGGAGATTGGGGGGTACTAGAGAAACCTGTTGCATTTTTATCATGTATTAACTGTACCTGAGTGTAGAGGAGATCCAGACATGGATAGAGAAATAGAAAGATGTAGAGGTAAGTAAGAATTAATATGACAACTTTCATTAGTGCCGTTACAAAGGGCGAATTCGTTAAGAATGAAGTAATTGTAATGTTAATGTTACCTCTTCTTCAGGTTTTTCCTCACAATCTCCTACTTGCTCTTCTGGAACACTTAGATGCAGCCGAGAGTTTGTGGGGTTCTTGCGCCTTATTGAGCCACGTGATTCATCTGTAATGCTCTGAATCTGTATGGAATGATAGATAAGGGATAAACAACAACTGATATGGATAGTGGTTTCTAAAACAGATTGACAAAGAAGTTGGGCTTAGGACTGTGACTAATTGGGAGATTTATCAAACAAAGAAATTTGGAGATGTTGCCCATAGCAACAAATCAGATGCTAGCTATCATTTATCTAGTAAATTCTATAAAATGATAGCTAGAATGTGACTGGTTATTATGTGCAACGCCTCTGCTTGTGCTCTGTATAATTTTTAAATTGGCCTCCTAAATTTCACATAATCACCACCCCCCCTTTTGTAAATGTATGGACTAAAGGCCCCCATACACCTGAATATCGATCCCCGACCAGAACCGATGATGGGCGATCCATCGGGGAAATTCTATCATTTAAAAATATTGACGATCCAGAGATCAGGAATATCATGATTTTTAGACTTGTTTAATATTCCTGATTCCCCAACCTGATTGTAGGGGGATCAGGAAATTGTGGCAATATGTCACTAATGCAGTGGTTCTCAAACTGTGTGCCAGGGTGCCTCAGGACACTTGCAGGGGTGCCCTGGGTTGGTGGCCCAAGGCCAGTTCAAATTATTTATGATCAATGTAATAGCCAGTGCTTGTGTCTTCCAGTCATAAACTATGTGAACAAACAGAAGTGAATCCTGACCCTCACCACATAACTCAACTTATGGATGACCTATAAACAAAATGTACTTCATTTTATATATTTTTCCTGAATTTCTCAATAAGAAACTTTTGGCCTAGTGGTGCCGTGAAAAACATTCTGATACTCTAGTGATTCAAAAAAGTTTGGGACCACTGGGCTAATATCTGGGGGGCCATAACACTCATGATCATTTAGTATATTTACCTCACGCTCCCGTTCTGTTTTGGTCAGGTGCATTTGCTTCAAGATTTGGGATCTTTGCTCCATCCCTAAAGTCTTCTCATATGTATATGCTGAAATATCACTGTCATGCTAAGGAAAAATAGGAACAAATATACAATTAATAAATTAAGTTACGTTGGTATTGTTTGTGACTTTATTAATCAGGAAAATGTCTAACCTGTACAAACTAAAAAGATACATCAGTAAAGTAAAAAAAAAAAACATCTAGAATTTAGTCTGCATTTGTGATTAGCCATGGATATTGGACATGGCTTGCATCTGTCACAGACCACTAAAAAACACATACAAATATTCCAGCCATGAGTTATACAGTATATAATATACTACAGAGATAGTGGGGCTGACAAACCATGCTGTAATAAAAGGGGTGCAAATACATTTATTTTTTTTGCATTTTGCATGCAGGGTAAAATAAGAATTTACTCACCGGTAATTCTATTTCTTATAGTCCGTAGTGGATGCTGGGGACTCCGTAAGGACCATGGGGATTAGCGGCTCCGCAGGAGACTGGGCACAACTATAAAGAAAGCTTTTAGACTACTGGTGTGCACTGGCTCCTCCCACTAAGACCCTCCTCCAGACCTCAGTTAGGATACTGTGCCCGGAAGAGCTGACACAATTAGGAAGGATTTTGAATCCCGGGTAAGACTCATACCAGCCACACCAATCACACCGTATAACTTGTGATACAATACCCAGTTAACAGCATGATAACAACTGAGCCTCTCAACAGATAGCTCAACAATAACCCTTTAGTTAAGCATTAACTATATACAAGTATTGCAGACAATCCGCACTTGGGATGGGCGCCCAGCATCCACTATGGACTATGAGAAATAGAATTACCGGTGAGTAAATTCTTATTTTCTCTAACGTCCTAAGTGGATGCTGGGGACTCCGTAAGGACCATGGGGATTATACCAAAGCTCCCAAACGGGCGGGAGAGTGCGGATGACTCTGCAGCACCGAATGAGAGAACTCCAGGTCCTCCTCAGCGAGGGTATCAAATTTGTAGAATTTTGCAAACGTGTTTGCCCCTGACCAAGTAGCAGCTCGGCAAAGTTGAAGAGCCGAGACCCCTCGGGCAGCCGCCCAAGAAGAGCCCACTTTCCTCGTGGAATGGGCTTTCACTGATTTAGGATGCGGCAGTCCAGCCGCAGAATGTGCAAGCTGAATCGTACTACAGATCCAGCAAGCAATAGTCTGCTTAGAAGCAGGTGCACCCAACTTGTTGGGCGCATACAGGATAAAGAGCGAGTCAGTCTTCCTGACTCCAGCTGTCCTGGAAACATAAATTTTTAGGGCCCTGACTACATCCAACAACTTGGAAGCCTCCAAGTCATTTGTAGCCGCAGGCACCACGATAGGTTGGTTCAGATGAAAAGCTGGTACCACTTTGGGGAGAAACTGGGGACGAGTCCTCAATTCTGCCCTATCCATATGGAAAATCAGATAAGGGCTTTTACATGACAAAGCCGCCAATTCTGAAACACGCCTGGCCGAAGCCAAGGCCAACAACATGACCACTTTCCACGTGAGATATTTCAAATCCACGGTTTTCAGTGGCTCAAACCAATGTGACTTTAGGAAATCCAACACCACGTTGAGATCCCAAGGTGCCACTGGAGGCACAAAAGGGGGCTGAATATGCAGCACTCCCTTAACAAAAGTCTGAACTTCAGGTAGTGAAGCCAATTCTCTCTGGAAGAAAATCGATAGAGCCGAAATCTGGACCTTAATGGAACCCAATTTAAGGCCCATAGTCACCCCTGACTGTAGGAAGTGCAGGAACCGGCCCAGCTGAAATTCTTCCGTTGGGGCCTTCCTGGCCTCACACCACGCAACATATTTTCGCCATATGCGGTGATAATGGTTCGCGGTTACTTCTTTCCTAGCTTTTATCAGCGTAGGAATGACTTCCTCCGGAATGCCCTTTTCCTTCAGGATCCGGTGTTCAACCGCCATGCCGTCAAACGCAGCCGCGGTAAGTCTTGGAACAGACAGGGCCCCTGCTGCAGCAGGTCCTGTCTGAGCGGTAGAGGCCATGGGTCCTCTGACATCATTTCTTGAAGTTCCGGATACCACGCTCTTCTTGGCCAATCCGGAACAATGAGTATAGTTCTTACTCCTCTTCTCCTTATTATCCTCAGTACCTTTGGTATGAGAGGAAGAGGAGGGAACACATAAACCGATCGGTACACCCACGGTGTTACCAGAGTGTCCACAGCTATCGCCTGTGGGTCTCTTGACCTGGCGCAATATTTTTCTAGCTTTTTGTTTAGGCGGGACGCCATCATGTCCACCTGTGGTTTTTCCCACTGGTTTACAATCATCTGAAAGACTTCTGGATGAAGTCCCCACTCTCCCGGGTGGAGGTCGTGCCTGCTGTGGAAGTCTGCTTCCCAGTTGTCCACTCCCGGAATGAACACTGCTTACAGTGCTAACACGTGATTTTCCGCCCATCGAAGAATCCTTGTGGCTTCTGCCATCGCCGTCCTGCTTCTCGTGCCGCCCTGTCGATTTACATGGGCGACCGCCGTGATGTTGTCTGACTGGATCAGTACCGGCTGGTTTTGAAGCTGGGGTTTTGCCTGACTTAGGGCATTGTAAATGGCCCTTAGTTCCAGAATATTTATGTGCAGGGAAGTCTCCTGACTTGACCATAGTCCTTGGAAGTTTCTTCCCTGTGTGACTGCTCCCCAGCCTCGAAGGCTGGCATCCGTGGTCACCAGGACCCAGTCCTGTATGCCGAATCTGCGGCCCTCTTAAAGATGAGCACTCTGCAGCCACCACAGCAGAGACACCCTTGTCCTTGGAGACAGGGTTATCAGACGATGCATCTGAAGATGCGATCCGGACCACTTGTCCAACAGGTCCCACTGAAAGGTTCTTGCATGAAACCTGCCGAATGGAATCGCTTCGTAGGAAGCTACCATTTTTCCCAGGATCCGCGTGCAGTGATGCACCGACACCTGTTTTGGTTTTAGGAGGCCTCTGACTAGAGATGACAGCTCCTTGGCCTTCTCCTCCGGGAGAAACACTTTTCTCTGTTCTGTGTCCAGAACCATCCCTAGGAACAGCAGGAGTGTCGTAGGGACCAGCTGTGACTTTGGAATGTTTAGAATCCAGCCGTGCTGTTGTAGCACTTCCCGAGATAGTGCTACCCCTACCAACAACTGCTCTCTGGACCTCGCCTTTATTAGGAGATCGTCCAAGTACGGGATAATTAAAACTCCCTTCCTTCGAAGGAGTATCATCATTTCCGCCATTACCTTGGTAAAGACCCACGGAGCCGCGGAGAGACCGAACGGCAACGTCTGGAATTGGTAATGACAATCTTGTACCACAAACCTGGTGAGGATGGTAAATGGGGACATGTAGGTAAGCATCCTTGATGTCCAGCGATACCATGTAATCTCCCTCGTCCAGGCTTGCAATAACCGCCCTGAGCGATTCCATCTTGAACTTGAATTTTAACATATATGTATTCAAGGATTTCAAATTTAAAATGGGTCTCACCGAACCGTCCGGTTTCGGTACCACAAACATTGTGGAATAGTAACCCCTTCCTTGTTGAAGTAGGGGCACCTTTACTATCACTTGTTGTGAATACAGCTTTTGAATTGCCTGTAACACTGCCTCCCTGCCTGAGGGAGTGGTTGGCAAGGCAGATTTGAGGAAACGGCGGGGGGGAGACGTCTCGAATTCCAGTTTGTACCCCTGAGATACTATTTGAAGGATCCAGGGATCCACCCGTGAGCGAGCCCACTGATTGCTGAAATTTTTGAGACGGGCCCCCACCGTACCTGGCTCCGCCTGTGGAGCCCCAGCGTCATGCTGTGGACTTAGAGGAAGCGGGGGAGGACTTTTGCTCCTGGGAACTGGCTGTATGCTGCAGCTTTTTCCCTCTACCTCTGCCTCTGGGCAGAAAGGACGCGCCTTTAACCCGCTTGCCCCTATTGGGCCGAAAGGACTGTACCTGATAATACGGTGCTTTCTTTGGTTGTGAGGGAACATGGGGTAAAAATTTAGACTTCCCAGCTGTTGCTGTGGAAACGAGGTCCGAGAGACCATCCCCGAACAATTCCTCACCCTTATAAGGCAGAACTTCCATGTGTCGTTTGGAATCTGCATCACCTGTCCACTGCCGAGTCCATAACCCTCTCCTGGCAGAATCCGGAGACGGTAGTGCCACCTTCTTTGACAAGCGTGTGAGCGCTTTATCCACCCTAGGGGATGTTTCCCAGCGTGACCTATCCTCTAGCGGGAAAGGGTACGCCATTAGTAACCTCTTAGAAATTACCATCTTTTTATCAGGGGAAGCCCGCGCTTCTTCACACACTTCATTTAACTCTTCAGATGGAGGAAAAGCTACTGGTAGTTTTTTCTCTCCAAACATTATACCCTTTTTTGTGGTACCGGGGGTAACATCAGAAATGTGCAACACATTTTTCATTGCCTCAATCATGTAACGTGTGGCCCTACTGGAAGTTACATTAGTCTCTTCGTCGTCGACACTGGAGTCAGTATCCGTGTCGACATCTGTGTCAACCATCTGAGGTAGCGGGCGTTTTAGAGCCCCTGATGGTTTTTGAGATGCCTGGGCAGGCACAGGCTGAGAAGCCGGCTGTCCCACATTAGGTATGTCGTCAAACCTTTTATGTAAGGAGTCGACACTATCACGTAATTCCTTCCACAGCACCATCCACTCAGGTGTCGACCCCGCAGGGGGTGACATCACATTTACAGGCATCTGCTCCGCCTCCACATAAGCCTCCTCATCAAACATGTCGACACAGCCGTACCGACACACCGCAAACACACAGGGAATGCTCTGACAGAGGACAGGACCCCACAAAGCCCTTTGGGGAGACAGAGAGAGAGTATGCCAGCACACACCAGAGCGCTATATAACACTGGGATCCCACTATCAATGAGTGTTTTCCCTATAGCTGCTTTTTTATATATATTACATATATATATATCTATACTGCGCCTAAATTTAGTGCCCCCCCCCTCTCTTTTTTACCCTTCTGTAGTATTCTCAGACTGCAGGGGAGAGCCAGGGAGCTTCCTTCCAGCGGAACTGTGAGGAAAATATGGCGCCAGTGTGCTGAGGGAGAAGCCCCGCCCCCTTTTCGGCTGACTTTCTCCCGCTTTTTCTGTGATACTGGCAGGGGTAATTTTACATCTATATAGCCTCTGGGACTATATATGATGTATATTTTGCCAGCCAAGGTGTTATCTATTGCCCTCAGGGCGCCCCCCCCCCCCAGCGCCCTGCACCCATCAGTGACCGAAGTGTGAGGTGTACATGAGGAGCAATGGCGCACAGCTGTGCGCTACCTTGGTGAAGACGGAAGTCTTCTGCCGCCAATTTTCCGGACCTTCTTCGTGCTTCTGGCTCTGTAAGGGGGACGGCGGCGCGGCTCCGGGAACGAACACCAAGGTCGGGTCCTGCGGTCGATCCCTCTGGAGCTAATGGTGTCCAGTAGCCTAAGAAGCCCAAACTACCACCTGTTAGGTAGGTTCGCTTCTTCTCCCCTTAGTCCCTCGCTGCAGTGAGTCTGTTGCCAGCAGATCTCACTGAAAATAAAAAACCTAAATATACTTTCTTTCTAGGTGCTCAGGAGAGCCCCTAGTGTGCATCCAGCTCAGCCGGGCACAAGAATCTAACGGGTCTGGAGGAGGGTCTTAGTGGGAGGAGCCAGTGCACACCAGTAGTCTAAAAGCTTTCTTTATAGTTGTGCCCAGTCTCCTGCGGAGCCGCTAATCCCCATGGTCCTTACGGAGTCCCCAGCATCCACTTAGGACGTTAGAGAAATACTGGCTGTGTTTGCATGTATCCCACAAGTGCTGGGCAGCTTTATATTTACACCACAGTTTAGATTTGAGTTTGGAAACCCCCCTCCCAAATCTAAATCTCTGTCCACATTTTACATCTGCCACAACTACAGTGCAAAAGGTTTTTTGCTTTCCTCCCAACTCAGAATGAACCCCACTATACTGAAATATATAAATAAAATATGTATTATATGGCTCAATTTGTTTACTGAAACAAGAACAACAAATTGCTTAATAATGACTAATATTTTGTAACCATTCCCACGGTAATATATTGGAATTGTTCTATTATAGTGTATAAAATATATTTAGGTTACATGGATAATTCAAGCAAAATTTCAGTCCCCACACAATGGGGCAGTTATATTACAGTGCATTTACTAAGCACAGATACAATGGATGTTCAGATGTACCAATTTGCCCACTTCACACAAGCAAGGTTCACGCGCTGCTTTCAGGGATTGCCCAATACAATGGTAATAAGCCTATTTTTGGGGTGCACGTTAATATCTGCATGATGGAAAGTGTAAATGTCACCTCAAAGTCTAACCTGTATACACTTTAGGATCATCCCCATAATTTATGTAAATTCTTATTTAATTTTTCTAAAGTACTCATTTGAGTATTTATGCCTTAAAGTGACACTGTAACGAAAATGATAATAAACTTTAAGATTTAAATTTTTTTTTTTTTACTTGCCTGTTTCAATCTTAGATTTAGCTTATGTGATATCTAGTTATGCAAATTTTCATTGCAATCTGAAATTTACAGGTGTGGTATAGAAGATCTACAGGAATCAGTTAGCCAGTCATTAGGTTGACAGGTACAAAAGGGCAACATTGAAATGTTCAACACACATTTAAAAAAAATAAATATTGTCCTTTTCTCTGGTTCATGATATGTGACCTCAAAACGTAGACTTTGCAGGCTCGCATTTCGCTTGCTGCACTGCGGCCAAGGTGCCCCATTGTGCTCGCCACATGTTACTATTCCCAATTATATTCCATGTGTATGGTAAATCAGCAAAAGTTGAAAAATATGTGAAAACTTGTGTCAATCATGTGTGTCAACCATTGCCATGTCAACCTTTTGAACCTGTTGACTTTAAGCACTGTCTACCTTTTACCTGTCAATCTTTTGACAATGTTGGCCAAATGGTGTTGATCTATTGACTATCTATACAGTGTAGATCTATCATCCAGATACCACACATTACAAAAGGGTAGTTTGCCTATAGAAGCCAAACCCCCTGTAGATTCCATCCTTCATCTTCTGTGAATTATAGTTATATACCGAGTAATCATTCTAATTGTAGAATCACATTTAACAGGTACATATCAGGCATGCTTAGTCTGGAGAGAGAAAACTCACCATTTCTACTACTTCTACTTCTGCATTAATTCTTAGATGGTACAAGAAGGTGGTCAGATCTTTCTTCATTTGGATACTGTTATCATCCATTTGAGCCACTGTGAAGATCCGCATTGTACATCTCTTCCAGACCTTTTTTTTTAGATAGGATGCATATAATTATTCACTTGAGAATAGAATATAAATACTTTTCATTCATAGATCTGGTTTATTGTGTCAACAAGTATAATTGGTGATTTGTAATTTAAGTATCTTGGCATTATAAGTTGTAGTTCATTCATTGTAAATTATATAATGGAATAGAATAATGCCTTTTCTTCATACATGTAATTATCAATAACAAACTGACGCAGATTATGTACATATAGAACAATTAGATAATGACCAATATGATGTATGCACCATAGATACAGAGATGCTAACTACCTCAAGATGGCTTTCTTTATTTAGCAGCCCCTGTTCAACCTCAGTATTGTGCTGCTATTTAATAATAAAAACTGTTCTTTTCTGCCTTGCTGTGCTCTCCATAGTTTCCAGACATACCTAATTTTCAGGGGCAGTCCCAGGTTGTAAAGTTTTGTGTTTGGAATTTGAGGTCCCAGAAGTTGGAAATGTCTTGTTTTTCAAAAATCACTAACCACACACTGGAAGCTATCTGATTCTCTGACTTCTCAATACACTAAAGCTGGCCAAACACTAGACCAACTTTCATCCAACCATTCAACTAGTTGCTTGGTTCGAATTAAAATCTGGTACTGGCTGGGAACAAATTACAATCAGCAATTTGTTCCCAAACCCTGTAAATTGGACACAAACTTTCATTCAGACAAGTTGATTAAGTCAAAGAGATTTAACCAACTTGTTCTAACAACAGTTTTTGTCCATTTTCCAGGACAAAACACACAAGTGTGGAAAATGATAGATGGCAATGGGTATAACAGGATCGTATAGCCCCATTAAGCTCCATGCTGACAACACAGAGAGGATCAGCTAAGTGGCAGTTACCTCGGACCCTGTGCCAGCAGGCCAATAGCAGCTGCTCACGCTGTGATTTTGGAAAGAATTCAATTACCAGCAAAAACACGTTTTTTGCTGTAAAAAGATGCAAAATTACCACGAATCGTGGTAAATTTGACAAAGCACCTATTCAATTGTCTGAAAAAACTATTTTGCGGTAATTTGACCGCTAATTTAAATTCACCAACTCTGAGCGGGTGATAAACTTGGGGAAAATCCCTATTTTAAGTTAATGTTGGGATTTGTTTCCGAACCCCTGGTGGGAAAACCCCCTGAATGAATAATTAGGCATTTAGAAATTTTTTATTATTTTTAATTGGCCAATAATGACATGTCATTTTTGAGGTGAAAAAGTGTGAAATGATGGAAATTGGTGTACAACGTATGTGAAAGGTATAATAATAATAATGGTAACATTATTTGTAAGTTTCCTGGTTGTAGTTCATTGCCCCAAAGCCTATTAAGTGGTCGGTGTGCTTTTTTCTGCAATGTCAGACCCTCATGCCGGAAAGTAGATGTTCATTGAAAACACACGCTGCCAGTGAATGGATGTTGGAAGGAGGACCGAGAAGTCCCATAAGCCGTGACAATTTGCCGCAAGAGGTATTTACCAGAACCCACCTCCACACAAGCCACTCCAACATCTATTCACTGGCAGCGTGTGTTTTCAATGAACATCTACTTTCCGGCATGAGGGTCTGACATTGCAGAAAAAAAGCACTCTTCTGGGAGGTAGAGGCCAAGGGTCTTTGACGGACATGTCCAGAAGATCTGCGTACCATGCCCTCCGAGGCCAATCCTGGGCAATCAGAATTGCCTGGACTCCCTGATTTCAGATGCGCTTGAGTACCCTTGGGAGCAACGGAATCGGAGGAAACAGGTAGACCAGCCGGTGAGGCCAAGGCGATGTCAGTGCATCTACTACCCTCGCCTGAGGATCCCTGGTTCGTGAGCAATACCAGTGAAGCATCTTGTTGAGACGAGAAGCCATCATGTCTATCTGTGGGCAGCACCATTGGTGGATAATCTGCTGGTGGAGACTCCACTCCCCCGGGTGGAGATGGTGATGACTCAGGAAGTCCGCTTCCCAGTTGTCTACCCCGGAATGAAGATTGCGGACATTGCTCTTGCATTTCTTCCTGCCCAGAGGAGTATCCTTGACGCCTTTCACATGCAGGTTCTGCTTTTAGTTCCTCCTTGCCGATTGACTTATGCCACTGCTGTGGCGTTGTCCGACTGTACTTGGATCGCGTGATCCTTGAGCAGAGGAGAGGCCTGAAGCAGAGCATTGTAGATCGCCCGAAGTTCCATAATGTTTATCGGAAGGAGGCTTTCGTGGGCTGACCATCTGCCCTGGAACTGCGCCACTTGGGTGACAGCTCCCCATCCCTTTAGACTCGCATCCATTGTGAGGAGGGTCCAATCCTGAATTCCGAAACTCCGGCCCTCCAGTAGATTGGAGTACTGCATCCACCACAGGAGGGAAAACCTGGCCTGAGGCAACAGCCATATCATCCCGTGCATATGAAGATATGATCCGGACCATTTGCTCAGGAGATCCAGCAGAAAAAGTCCTGGCATGGAACCTCCATATTGTATCGCCTCGTAGGAGGCGACCACCTTTCCCAACAATCTTATGCAAAGATGGATGAACACTCGAGCAGGTCGGAGCACCATGTGGACCATCTCCTGAAGTGTTCTCACCTTGTCCTCTGGTAGGAACAACTCTCACCTTGTCCTCTGGTAGGAACAACTTCTGGGCCACAGTATCCATCAACACCCCCAGGAACAGGTGCCGCTGAGTCGGCTCCAGGTGGGACTTCTGTAAGTCAAGGATCCACCCATGGCGTGACAGAAGTTGGATAGTGCGGTCGATATGGAGCAACAAAAGCTCCCTGGATCTTGCTTTGATCAGAAGTCGTCCAGGTAAGGGACAATATTGACTCCCTTTGTGAACACCCTCAGAGCTGTGGACAGGCCGAAGGGCAGTGCCTGGAATTGGTAGTGATTGTCCAGCAGGGCAAACCTCCGGTACGCCTGATGAGGTGGCCAAATCGGAATATGGAGGTAGGCGTCCTTGATATCCAAGGAAACCATGAATTCCTGTTCTTCCAGGCCCGCACTCACTGCTCGCAAGGATTCCATTTCGAACGTGAACACCTTCAGGTAAGGATTCAAGGACTTTAGATTTAAAATGGGCCTTACCGAACCGTCCGGTTTCAGTACCACAAACAGGTTGGAGTAATAACCCTTGCCTCTTTGTGGTATTGGTACTGGAACAATGACGTGGGACTGGACCAACTTTAGGATGGCCTGTTGCAACGTAACGTGCATATCTTCCAAAGATGGTAAGCTTGATTTGAAAAATTGTTGGGGAAGAGCACTGTCGAACTCCAGCTTGTAGCCTTGAGAAACGAGATCCCTAACCCAGGTATCCTAGCAGGATGCTTCCCAGACGCGGCTGAAGTGACGCAGTCGAGCTCCCACCTCGAGATCTCCTCAGGGTGGGTGGGCACCGCCGTCATGCTGAGGCCTTAGTGAAAGCAGAACTGGTGGTCTGTTCCTGAGAGCTGGTGCTTGCAGGCTTTCTGGACTTAACTCTGGTGCCTCTAGTCAGATTGGAGGCACCTCTGGCCTTAGATTGAAATCTATGAGACCGAAAGGACTGTACAGACAGCCCCTAGTAGGAGTGTCTCGCCAGCGGGGCCCCAGAGGGGAGAAACGTGGCTTTCCCAGCCGTAACTTTGGAAATCCATATATCCAATTCAACCCCAAAGAGCCATTCCCTGAAAAGGGGAGGGATTCCACACTGGAATTCCACTGACGCACCCATGAATGAATGGCATGGGTCATCCAGCAACCCGCAATGACCGGCCTTTGCAATACACCTGCTGCCATGTAAATAGATTTGAGTGTAGCTACTATTTTCCTATCCCCAGGATCCTTTATGGTAAAGGAGCCCGGTGCCGACAGCACCGCCTTTTTGGACAGTCGAGAGACTGATACATCAACCCCCAGGAGTTCCTCCCAAAATTTCCTACCTTCAGGAGCAAATGGGAAAGTGTGCAAAAACTTTTTTGACACTTGGAATTTTTTGTCTGGATTTTTCTAGGCCAACCTGAATAGGTCATCTAAGGGAAAGTGACATTAGGCTTGTTTTGTGTAAAGAAAAACATTTGCTGTGACGCAGCGTCCTCTAGAGGGAGCTTTAATACGTCCCGTATAGCCAGAATTAGGGGTTCAATAACCTGAGCAGAATCGGTATCCCCACTAACGGGGTCCAAGTCTTCCCCATCCTCCTGTATATCCTCGTGTCAGATAGTAGAGCAGGCAAACCACGCTTTTGTGGTCCTGCATGAGAGGAGGTGGTGTCACATCAGCGGCGCTGGGTCTCCCGGCGGTCGTCACCTCCGGTGGGCTCCGGGTTTCTGCGTCTCCTTGGCGCTGTCCCCGGCGGTCTCCCGGAGTGTGGACGCTGCCATTACACCCGGCGTCCACGGGAGTGCAGGGAGCGGGTGACGTCATCGGCCCCTTCCGCCAATCAAGCCAGGGCGGGGAATTCAAAAGCAGACGCCAGGCAGAGCCCCGGCGCCTGAGTATCGTCTCTTCTTTGGAAGTGATCTCCAGTGCCCCTGTTGCTGTGCTTTACTGCTGTACAAATCTCCAGTGTTTCCAGCATCCAGCATATCTCTCTGCACACCATTCTGTGTGCTCCCAGCGTTCAGTGTGCTTTTCTATTGTACAAGTCTCCAGTGTTTCCAGCATATCTCTCTACACACCATTCCGTGTGCTCCCAGCGGTCAGTGTGCTTCAGCATCGCTCACAAGCCTCACACCATTCAGTGTGCTTCAGCATCGCTCTCAAGCCTCACATCATTCAGTATGCTTCAGCATCGCTCACATGCCTCACACCATTCAGTGTGCTTCAGCATCGCTCTCAAGCCTCACACCGTTCCGTGTGCTCCCAGCACTCAGTGTGCTTCAGCATCGCTCACACCATTCAGTGTGCTTCAGCATCGCTCACAAGCCACACACCATTCAGTGTGCTTCAGCATCACTCACAAGCCTCACACCATTTAGTGTGCTTCAGCATCACTCACAAGCCTCACACCATTCAGTGTGCTTCAGCATCGCTCACAAGCCTCACACCATCCCGTGTGCATCAGCATCACTCACAAGCCTCTCATCACTCAGTGCTCTTCAGCATCGCTCACAAGCCTCTCATCACTCAGTGTTCCTCAGCATCGCTCTCAAGTTCCGGTCATTCTGAGAATCTCTAGCATCAACCATGAACTTTGGTGGCTGCTAAGTTCTGCATGAGGAAAACCTATATCCGGCCATCTCTACTCCGGCCCAGCTGTGGTCCCTCTTCCCGATCATCCAAGAACCCCCGAGTTCTCAACACTCCCAACCCAGGTCAGTGACAGGTGGGCTGTGTAACATCTGCCCTAGCAGCTAAGTCTGCAACAGCCTGTTGTAGTAGCTGAGTTTTCAGAACATAGCAGTGAGCTGGGATGACATATCAGACATCATATTTTTCAGAGACCCTAGCCATGCGGACTCTGGACATTCTCCTCCAGCCCCTTCACTGATTTGTGAAGATTGGCTGTATTGTTCACAAGAAACAGAATCAGATACTGGAGAGAATCTAGTGTGACATACACTGCACAGCTTGTGTTTACCCATGTTTCACAGTAAGCACAATAACATACACATACACACAGACAGTAATATATCTCAAGCCTGCCCTTACTGTATGTGAGAGGAGACACACAGAGGGAAGGACACCAGCACACCCCTAGCTGCACACCCCCAGTGAGGCTGACAGCTAACTATATCACAGTAAACACTTATAATGTCTATCCTGTAGAGGACCCAGATAGTGTACAGTAGCAGCTCACCCCCTTTGCTACACCCTGTACCAGTTTTCCAGCGTGTCTTGTGAGGCAGGAAACGCTGTGTGTGCTGTCTGTGGCTACATTAAGCAGAGGAAGGTGCCAAAATGCTTCTGGTTCCGCTCTGAGGTACCTCCGCCCCCTCCAATGGCGCCGGACCTACAGTGATTATTTATACTGGCAATGTCTCCTGTTTGCTTAAAAACGTCACACAAGTGCTAGTTCAAGCGATTGTCAGCCAGTCTACACAAGGGACCCTAGTGGGACCCCACCAAGAGGGTACCGTACACCGCGCCTGCGGTCTGCCGCACTTTGAACCGGGGGATCCTCCTAGCGGGGCTCCTGGTTTGTACTCACCACAGACGTCACCTTCCGGCAGTGTTAGGGGTGTGCGGTGTGCTGCGATTGTGACAGCCAAGGCGCAGTGCCCCTCTGAAAAACAACCCCTCAGGACGGTGGTCCTGCAGTGGGGGAGGCGGCTCTGCACCTCGCAAGACCGCCCCCCCTAACTCCCACGGTGCAGGCATGCTGTTGCCCAAACAGCATACCAAAAATAACAAACATTAAAAAGAAATGGAAGAAAACTCTCTGGAGCTCTGAGATGTGCATCCTCTCCTGAGGGCACATTTTTCTAAACTGCCTGTGGGAGGGGGCATAGAGGGGAGGAGCCAGAACACCTAGTGAAGAAATTTAAAGTGCACCGGCTCGGACCCCGTCTATATCACATCGTACTAGATTCCCCAATATCCCTTATGGATGCTAGAGAAAATCAGCTATTCCAATTATATTGGTTAATGAATAGCACTTCTGTATATACTCTTACAGAGTTGTTGTTATTATTATTATAAAGAAAATTAATAACTAAAGCATTATTCTGAAAGATAGCTTTGCAAACAAATATTTGCTGCATTACTAGGTGATTTAATGGTATGACAATTTAGATTATAGTCTAAGAGAATGATTATTTAATTAGAGCTAATTTACTTTGTGGTTATTTTTTACATGTATACTTGAGGTTCTGTAGATTTAAGGATGTGTCATGAGCCAGTTACCTTGTGGTGACGTAGGAGAAATGGCAATAGCATCAGCATGCCACCATCATGGACCACCCACCAAACATCGATATTGCCTTCAGAAAATCTCTCCTGGTTTCCAGGGAACATGGCTACATTCTTGGTGACAATCAGAGCCAAGTGGGCAGCAGTTGTTTCCCTGACAAGTTCTGTAATGAATAAATTATGCCTATAACTATTTCATTAGTTTGGAGAACAAATCTTATGCATGGAACCATGGCAAGCAAAGATGAAAAACACAAAGTTTGTAAGCTTAAGTAGGTAGGTGGGATAAAAGTCTATAATTAGTACCAATGAAGTTTCTCCAAGTCTGGTGGTCTTCTTTTTGCCTCCAATTCCTTGGCCACCCAACAAGGACAGTGTTATGTTGCAATCCTCCAAGGCCACTGGACTGAATCAAATGAGAAATCCCATCTCTGATATTGGAAGATATAACCACCTGGCAAAATCCCTTTACCTTCTCGGCTTCCATAATTCGACGGAGAGACTGGATTAAAACACATTATCAATAGAATAAGACGATGCATGGAACATATAATACACGCATATAATATCTATATACTGTATATGCCTACAGTGTAAATATAAATCCAGTATGACATAACTTACCTCTTCAGCACGCTGAGATTGTGGATGATTCTCCAGGTAGGTCCCTTCCAGCACTGAGCCAACAATGGTCAGCCCTTTACCAGCCTTTAACTGAGAGGTCAAAGAAAGGAGCTGGGGGTGAACAACATTTTGGTCCTGATCCACTCGAACTAGAACAAGCAACTGAGGCCTATAATAAAAAATTTAAATAGTCACTACTCAAAAGTACATCTAGTGTGCTGAACCTTGTATAGCCTGACCCATAGAAAGGCTTCTAAGCAAGCAAACTCTCCTGTACATACCTCCAATTCTTAGTATGTGGGGGTCCTTCCTCCAACCTTAGGAGGGCATAACGAGCAGCACTGAGTGACAGTCCACGAATTCCATCTCCCCACTCCTTCTCAGCCCTGCACATACACAAACGGTTAAATCAATTATTTTAGTTCCCTTATTCCTTTTCTACAATATAACACATGGTGACACCTAATGGTTTCCGTTGGTATACTTTAGCAAATAGACACCTTATAAAAATACATTAATCTTGTTATTACAAAAAAAGGTATATTTATTACACGAACTGTAAAATATGTTGGTACATCTTATTGACCTATGTTAAATATATCTCTGTGATCTGTCATAATAAGCTGGCTTAGCATCAAATATGAACATTTTTATTCTACCAATAATAAAATTTTTTTAATTCTTTTGTATATACTCACCCTCGGTACTCAATGTATTTGTAAATAAGACCAGCTACCAACATAGCAACCAGAGCATAATACCAGGAGCAGATAAACATGAGAGACAGGCAGAGACTCATCCCCAGGAATGAAAGCGTCCTGTAAGGATGACATGCAATAGCATTATGTTTGGAGGAGCTGGACCCTCACAGCCTCAGACAAACAGATGCATGGAGCTCATAATGAATCCCTTTTACAATAGCAAATATCAGCTAAATTGTGGGATATGATGTCTTTGAGATGAGGCCTACACCAATCCAGCCATCTCACAAGGTTTAACACAGTCTTCCAGGTCTTCACTCACCAGTGGTAATATTTGAAGCGAGGCCTCCAGTTGGGAGTCCTGAGCAATGTCTGCACTGCACATGCCAAGTTAACAAACATGTAACACATCAAGAAAAACCTGCAGTTATAGAGAAGGAGAAGAGAAGACAGCAGCTAGAAATGTAGAGAAAAAGGAGGATGCATAGACGCTAGGATGGTGGGAAAATGAAAATGCCAAATATTAATAAAGAGACAGCAAACATACATGGAAAGAATTGGAGCTACTTCATCCAGAGATGCAATGAGGATACCAATCTCACAGATACAGGCTGTCAGCAACAGCGCCCATGTTGGTTCTCCATTAGCCTTTCCATGGCCAAACACCTATTTAACGGATTGACAAAAGAAAATCCACTATAAATTATTAGAATAGCTACATTAAGAACAAACACCTTGAAAAAAATATCTGGCTGGAGAAAGGATCTTGGCAAATATGAATAAATGCAGTAAATGTGGCCAACTTGTATTAACTGTTCCAAGTATAGAATGAAACATTCTTAACTGGAAACTGGGCCTAATTCAGAGTCGGGTGTAAATAGGATTGCTGCTGCCACCACTTCATAAGCAGCAGATCTGAGAAGTTATGCAAAATGTCACAGGAGAGACACCCACTGCCAGCTTCACAAATTCACCACTTGTGACACAGCATCTGACCCCTGGGCGACCCTATGTTTGATGTCGAAACTGAGACCCCAGGCACCAGAACCACTGCATCCGAAGACATAGACACTGTGTGTGACATGCCTGCGTTGTAGTCGCCACTCCCCGTAACCTCCCCCAAATGGTTCCTATCTATCAGTCACTGTGCATTGCAAGGCCATCGTGGCACATGCACAGGGTGGCTCAGACACATGCCAAGTAGACAAAGCATTGGCCGTTTGCGAAAAAAATTGATACTGCGTCAACTTTGAATCAGGGCCACTATCATAAAAAACATCTGTTTGTATTTGTATTAGTTTCCTTTTAAAAACCATCATAGATTAAAGTTCACATTTCATAATTAGAAATAGTAAATATTTGTAAGAAAATGTAAAAAAAAAAAGGTAAATACAAATTATTTTTATAATAATGCCATAAAGATTAAAAGATTAATATCAAAACAGAAACAAAACAAAGATTCAGCAAGTAGTAAACGTAGAAATATGAGATTATTTTTTTACATCTTTCAAGGTTTTTTGGAATTAAAAGGATTTTTTTTTTTTTTTTTATATATATACTTTTTTTCTCAGCCATCAGGTTTTTATACCGTTATTTTGAACCTGAAACTCACTCTGAGGAAAGGCACAATACCGTCTCGTGCTATGGCTTGCAGGAGACGTGGAGCTCCCGTTAAGCTTTGTAAACCAGCTCCACATGTAGAGAAGAAAGACCCGAAAACAATGACCCAGGGGGAGGGCCAGGCCAGTGTTCCCACCACTAAATTTCCATTAACAGCTTCCCCGAACCTGCAAGAGAAAATGATAGGTGAAGATGAAAGTTCAGTAAAAAATAAATAAGATTTTACTTACCGATAAATCTATTTCTCGGAGTCCGTAGTGGATGCTGGGGTTCCTGAAAGGACCATGGGGAATAGCGGCTCCGCAGGAGACAGGGCACAAAAAGTAAAGCTTTTCCGATCAGGTGGTGTGCACTGGCTCCTCCCCCTATGACCCTCCTCCAGACTCCAGTTAGGTACTGTGCCCGGACGAGCGTACACAATAAGGGAGGATTTTGAATCCCGGGTAAGACTCATACCAGCCACACCAATCACACCGTACAACTTGTGATCTAAACCCAGTTAACAGTATGATAACAGCGGAGCCTCTGAAAGATGGCTTCCTTTAACAATAACCCGAATTAGTTAACAATAACTATGTACAACTTATGCAGATAATCCGCACTTGGGATGGGCGCCCAGCATCCACTACGGACTCCGAGAAATAGATTTATCGGTAAGTAAAATCTTATTTTCTCTATCGTCCTAGTGGATGCTGGGGTTCCTGAAAGGACCATGGGGATTATACCAAAGCTCCCAAACGGGCGGGAGAGTGCGGATGACTCTGCAGCACCGAATGAGAGAACTCCAGGTCCTCCTTAGCCAGAGTATCAAATTTGTAAAATTTTACAAACGTGTTCTCCCCTGACCACGTAGCTGCTCGGCAAAGTTGTAATGCCGAGACCCCTCGGGCAGCCGCCCAAGATGAGCCCACCTTCCTTGTGGAGTGGGCCTTTACAGATTTAGGCTGTGGCAAGCCTGCCGCAGAATGTGCAAGTTGGATTGTGCTACAGATCCAACGAGCAATCGTCTGCTTAGACGCAGGAGCACCCATCTTGTTGGGTGCATACAATATAAACAACGAGTCAGATTTTCTGACTCCAGCTGTCCTTGCAATATATATTTTTAATGCTCTGACAACGTCCAGTAACTTGGAGTCCTCCAAGTCACTTGTAGCCGCAGGCACTACAATAGGCTGGTTCAGATGAAATGCTGACACCACCTTAGGGAGAAAATGCGGACGAGTCCGCAGTTCTGCCCTGTCCGAATGGAAAATCAGATATGGGCTTTTGTAAGATAAAGCTGCCAATTCTGACACTCTCCTGGCAGAAGCCAGGGCTAGAAGCATGGTCACTTTCCATGTGAGATATTTCAAATCCACCTTTTTTAGTGGTTCAAACCAATGAGATTTTAGGAAGTCCAAAACCACATTTAGATCCCACGGTGCCACTGGAGGCACCACAGGAGGCTGTATATGCAGCACTCCCTTAACAAAGGTCTGGACTTCAGGGACTGAAGCCAATTCTTTTTGAAAGAAAATCGACAGGGCCGAAATTTGAACCTTAATAGATCCCAATTTGAGACCCATTGACAATCCTGATTGCAGGAAATGTAGGAATCGACCCAGTTGAAATTCCTCCGTCGGAGCACTCCGATCTTCGCACCACGCAACATATTTTCGCCAAATTCGGTGATAATGTTGCACGGTTACTTCCTTCCTTGCTTTAATCAAAGTAGGAATGACTTCTTCCGGCATGCCTCTTTCCTTTAGGATCCGGCGTTCAACCGCCATGCCGTCAAACGCAGCCGCGGTAAGTCTTGAAACAGACAGGGACCCTGCTGAAGCAAGTCCCTCCTTAGAGGTAGAGGCCACGGATCTTCCGTGATCATCTCTTGAAGTTCCGGGTACCAAGTCCTCCTTGGCCAATCCGGAACCACTAGTATCGTTCTTACGCCTCTTTGCCGTATAATTCTCAATACTTTTGGTATGAGAGGCAGAGGAGGAAACACATACACCGACTGGTACACCCAAGGCGTTACCAGCGCGTCCACAGCTATTGCCTGCGGATCTCTTGACCTGGCGCAATACCTGTCCAGTTTTTTGTTGAGGCGAGACGCCATCATGTCCACCATTGGTCTTTCCCAACGGGTTACCAGCATGTGGAAGACTTCTGGATGAAGTCCCCACTCTCCCGGGTGAAGATCGTGTCTGCTGAGGAAGTCTGCTTCCCAGTTGTCCACTCCCGGGATGAACACTGCTGACAGTGCTATCACATGATTCTCTGCCCAGCGAAGAATCCTTGCAGCTTCTGCCATTGCCCTCCTGCTTCTTGTGCCGCCCTGTCTGTTCACATGGGCGACTGCCGTGATGTTGTCCGACTGGATCAATACCGGTTTTCCCTGAAGCAGAGGTTCTGCCTGGTTTAGAGCATTGTATATTGCTCTTAGTTCCAGAATGTTTATGTGAAGAGACGTTTCCAGGCTCGTCCATACTCCCTGGAAGTTTCTTCCTTGTGTGACTGCTCCCCAGCCTCTCAGGCTGGCGTCCGTGGTCACCAGGATCCAATCCTGTATGCCGAATCTGCGGCCCTCCAATAGATGAGCACTCTGCAACCACCACAGAAGAGACACCCTTGTCCTTGGAGACAGGGTTATCCGTAGGTGCATCTGAAGATGCGACCCTGACCATTTGTCCAACAGATCCCTTTGGAAAATTCTTGCGTGGAATCTGCCGAATGGAATCGCTTCGTAAGAAGCCACCATTTTTCCCAGGACTCTTGTGCATTGATGTACAGACACCTTTCCTGGTTTTAGGAGGTTCCTGACAAGCTCGGATAACTCCTTGGCTTTTTCCTCCGGGAGAAAAACCTTTTTCTGAACCGTGTCCAGAATCATCCCTAGGAACAGCAGACGAGTTGTCGGCATTAACTGGGATTTTGGAATATTCAGAATCCACCCGTGCTGTTTTAGCACTTCTTGAGACAGTGCTAATCCCATCTCTAGCTGTTCTCTGGACCTCGCCCTTATTAGGAGATCGTCCAAGTATGGGATAATTAATACGCCTTTTCTTCGAAGAAGAATCATCATCTCGGCCATTACCTTTGTAAAGATCCGAGGTGCCGTGGACAATCCGAACGGCAGCGTCTGAAACTGATAGTGACAGTTTTGTACAACGAACCTGAGGTACCCCTGGTGTGAGGGGTAAATTGGAACGTGGAGATACGCATCCTTGATGTCCAAGGATACCATAAAGTCCCCCTCTTCCAGGTTCGCTATCACTGCTCTGAGTGACTCCATTTTGAACTTGAACTTCTTTATGTACAGGTTCAAGGACTTCAGATTTAGAATAGGCCTTACCGAGCCATCCGGCTTCGGTACCACAAAAAGAGTGGAATAATACCCCTTCCCTTGTTGCAGAAGAGGTACCTTGACTATCACCTGCTGAGAGTACAGCTTGTGAATGGCTTCCAACACCGTCTCCCTTTCGGAGGGGGACGTTGGTAAAGCAGACCTCAGGAAACGGCGAGGTGGATCTGTCTCTAATTCCAACCTGTATCCCTGAGATATTATCTGCAGGATCCAGGGATCTACTTGCGAGTGAGCCCACTGCGCGCTGTAATTTTTGAGACGACCGCCCACCGTCCCCGAGTCCGCTTGAGAAGCCCCAGCGTCATGCTGAGGCTTTTGTAGAAGCCGGGGAGGGCTTCTGATCCTGGGAAGGAGCTGCGTGTTGCTGTCTCTTCCCTCGACCTTTGCCTCGTGGCAAATATGAATAGCCCTTTGCTCTCTTATTTTTAAAGGAACGAAAGGGCTGCGGTTGAAAAGTCGGTGCCTTTTTCTGTTGGGGAGTGACTTGAGGTAGAAAGGTGGATTTCCCGGCTGTAGCCGTGGCCACCAAATCTGATAGACCGACTCCAAATAACTCCTCCCCCTTATACGGCAAAACTTCCATATGCCGTTTTGAATCCGCATCGCCTGTCCACTGTCGCGTCCATAAAGCTCTTCTGGCCGAAATGGACATAGCACTTACCCGTGATGCCAGTGTGCATATATCCCTCTGTGCATCACGCATATAAAGAAATGCATCCTTTATTTGTTCTAACGACAGTAAAATATTGTCCCTGTCCAGGGTATCAATATTTTCAATCAGGGATTCTGACCAAACTACCCCCGCACTGCCCATCCAGGCAGTTGCTACAGCTGGTCGTAGTATAACACCTGCATGTGTGTATATACTTTTTTGGATATTTTCCATCCTCCTATCTGATGGATCTTTAAGTGCGGCCGTCTCAGGAGAGGGTAACGCCACTTGTTTAGATAAGCGTGTTAGCGCCTTGTCCACCCTAGGAGGTGTTTCCCAGCGCTCCCTAACCTCTGGCGGGAAAGGGTATAATGCCAATAATTTCTTTGAAATTATCAGCTTTTTATCAGGGGCAACCCACGCTTCATTACACACGTCATTTAGTTCTTCTGATTCAGGAAAAACTATAGGTAGTTTTTTCATACCCCACATAATACCCTGTTTAGTGGTACCTGTAGTATCAGCTAAATGTAACGCCTCCTTCATTGCCAAAATCATATAACGTGTGGCCCTACTGGAAAATACGGTTGATTCGTCACCGTCACCACTGGAGTCATCGCCTGTGTCTGGGTCTGTGTCGACCGACTGAGGCAAAGGGCGTTTCACAGCCCCTGACGGTGTTTGAGTCGCCTGGACAGGCACTAATTGATTGTCCGGCCGTCTCATGTCGTCAAACGACTGCTTTAGCGTGTTGACACTATCCCGTAGTTCCATAAATAAAGGCATCCATTCTGGTGTCGACCCCCTAGGAGGTGACATCCCCATATTTGGCAATTGCTCCGCCTCCACACCAATATCGTCCTCATACATGTCGACACACACGTACCGACACACAGCAGACACACAGGGAATGCTCCTAATGAAGACAGGACCCACTAGCCCTTTGGGGAGACAGAGGGAGAGTTTGCCAGCACACACCAAAAGCGCTATATATATATATCAGGGATAGCCTTATAATAAGTGCTCCCCTATAGCTGCTTTGTTATATAAAAATATCGCCATAAATTTGCCCCCCCTCTCTGTTTTACCCTGTTTCTGTAGTGCAGTGCAGGGGAGAGACCTGGGAGCCGTCCTGACCAGCGGAGCTGTGAGAGGAAATGGCGCCGTGTGCTGAGGAGATAGGCCCCGCCCCTTTTCCGGCGGGCTCGTCTCCCGCTATTTTGAGAAATCAGGCAGGGGTTAAATATCTCCATATAGCCTCTAGGGCTATATGTGAGGTATTTTTAGCCTTTATAGGTACTCATTTTGCCTCCCAGGGCGCCCCCCTCCCAGCGCCCTGCACCCTCAGTGACTGCCGTGTGAAGTGTGCTGAGAGGAAAATGGCGCACAGCTGCAGTGCTGTGCGCTACCTTTAGAAGACTGCAGGAGTCTTCAGCCGCCGATTCTGGACCTCTTCTGTCTTCAGCATCTGCAAGGGGGCCGGCGGCGCGGCTCCGGTGACCATCCAGGCTGTACCTGTGATCGTCCCTCTGGAGCTTGATGTCCAGTAGCCAAGAAGCCAATCCATCCTGCACGCAGGTGAGTTGACTCCTTCTCCCCTCAGTCCCTCGCTGCAGTGATCCTGTTGCCAGCAGGAATCACTGTAACATAAAAAACCTAGCTAAACTTTCTCTAAGCAGCTCTTTAGGAGAGCCACCTAGATTGCACCCTTCTCGGCCGGGCACAAAAATCTAACTGGAGTCTGGAGGAGGGTCATAGGGGGAGGAGCCAGTGCACACCACCTGATCGGAAAAGCTTTACTTTTTGTGCCCTGTCTCCTGCGGAGCCGCTATTCCCCATGGTCCTTTCAGGAACCCCAGCATCCACTAGGACGATAGAGAAAATATAAAAAAAGAGGTCTAAACATTCATCTGAAAGGAGTAGAGAAAGGAATACCAGACAAAAGTCTATACACATAGTAAAAAAAATAAACCCTAGATTCAGGTTACTAGAATGTCAAGAAGCCATTGTACACATACTCTTCTGAATAGATATAGAAACCACTTAATGGAATAATTCACAGGGACATGATACATAATTCACATTAACAGTAAATAAAACTGTGCTATTTACCAAATTGTGTCTATTGCACTTGCTGCATGTATATAACATTTTAGGATACTCACTTGTCATGTAAGACAACACCTTCAATACAGGCCCCAAAGAGAATAACAGAAGAAACATCTGCTCAATTGTAAAGGAGAATGTAACTGTAAGGGTAGAGCAAATAAGGTCACAAAGGTGAAGAACAAGCTTTATTTGGCATTAGGGATAGCAAGGGCTTAAACACTGAATCTCAATTTCTAATGCAAAATGCAGATTGTAGGGTCAGGCGTTTTGGCGCAAGCAACATTAATCCATGAATCCCACTTTGTGTCAAGTTGGTGGTGTAATGGTGTTTGGGAGGTTTTGGTAGGTCCTTAATACCAACTGAGCATTGTCTAAGTGCCACATCCTACCTGAATATTGTTGCTCATCATGTGCATCCCTTTATGGCCAGTCTACCCATCTTCTAGTGGTTACTTCAAGCAGGATGACACACACTGCCACAAAGCACACATAATTTCGAGCTAGTTCCATGAATGTGACATTATAGTGTACTCCAAATGTCATCACAGTCACCAGATGAATCCATTCTTTTTCTCTGTTTTGTTATAAAGCAGACAATAAGACTGAACGTGGTGGGTCCAGCCAACTTCTGTGTCATTTGATCACCTCTGCATACCACTGGGAAGTCTCGTAGCACAACTAATCAGGCAAGGAGGATAGAGTGCAGCACATTCTGCGCCATGTAATTTACCTCCTTCCTCTGTGGGCTCTGCCTGTTCCAGTAAGTGTATATAGATATGTGGTAGTGTAAATGGCATGTATGGGAGGTCTGGGGACATGTGGCTAGGTCAGGTCTTGTGTGAACATTTTGTGGGGTCTGAGGACGTAGACTATTTTGGAGCAAGTGGCAGTTCTCAATGGTATGTGATGGAATTATGCAGCAAAGGAGGGGTATGTGAGTGCATTTTGGGATAAGTGATCCCTTACTCCATGTATAACCAATTGATATGTTTTCCCATAAGATACTTGAAGCAAAAACCTGGCTACCACTGAATATGTTGCAGGAAACATATATAGTTGTGCAGTAGAGCTGTTTGCAAAAAGCTTTCACCGAGTTCTATTGTCAGATATAGGGGGATATTCAATTAGCTCCGATAAATATTCGGGAGGAAAGAAATGGTGTTTTATCATGATTTTTGCCTGAAAAAAATTATCTGTTTACGGACGTTAACACATGGAATTCAGGATACACATACCGCGGACCCGAAAACAGGTAATTTATTGCATATTTCTTTTTAGGTCTGCTCAGACTAGGGAAGATGTAAGTGCAGCCTGTGGCCTGCGCTTCAGGCTGTAATTGGCTAGCCCCAGGTGTTCAGTTAGTCATGAGCCAATTCTACCTTTCAACTGTACATAGAGAGGAAGGTTTAATTAATGTGGTGGTGTACAAAAGTGGCAATGCCTTTCAATTTAGAAAACAGAATTTCACATCCGGGGAATTCAAGAGCGTATTATAGTGGCAGACTGGAGAGTGTTAGCATTAATTTGCAGAACCTGGTGAGATGGGACTCATCTGTGTTGTTACATGTATAACCTATTGTTTAAGGATACAAACAAAGGATGTGGTGGCAATAGCCATTATAGTGCCAATAGGGATAGACTTTTGGGCATCACGAAGATCTCCAGACCTGTTAGAACCAGCCATAATTCCTGTGTGATAAAATAAAAAATAAAAACTGGTAAAAATGTATATTAATTATAAAGATATCAGGACTAAAAACAAAAAAACAAAATGCAGCTAGAAAGTGACAAAAAGAGAGAGTATAAAATAACACATATTAGAATGATTCAATAACACCCTATCTTTCACAAATGCATTCATTTATCACCCTTAGATCCAGCCCTATTTATTTATCCAGAGGTGAGAATATGTTACATTATTTTATGGAGCTGATCTAACAGGATTTCTGTAAAGGATTATTGCACATTTTTAATTAGTTCAGTGACATTCTTAGTGGGGGATATTTATGATGTCTGATAAAGTCAGCTTTCTTATCCCTTTAGGTACTTGCTTTCAATGAACGTGCTTATTGCATCACCACACAGAAGTGATAACATGGGTTCTCATTAACGCTCAATTAACTCAAACTGTGAAAAGTGATGAAAAAAATATTGTCAGGCTGAAAATTGTAATGCTCATCCTCCTACAGATACTTCTCTCCTAATGAAGCACAAGGCAGCCAGGCACAAGTCATCAAATCATTCAAACAAGCAAGGATAAGAAAGAAGCACACACATGATATCATCTTAGCAAATCATACACAAAGAAATCTGTAGAGAAAATTTAATAATGTGTATCAACATATTGCACAATCATAGATGATTTCTCTTGACATCATTAAAACTGAAGTTTAGTATCAGCACAGTAAAATAGACCGTGTCTGCATATATATTAAGTATACTTCGATACACTGCATGAACAGCATTTACCTGTGACTGAGGGAAAATAGATTCCCACCAGGAGGGTGAAGCATGTTGTCATATCAGTAAAGACATAAGATTGGTCCAAATTAACTGGATCCTGAGAGGCCACAGACAGCATTCCAGGTTTTTCCACTATAATGCCCTTTGGTAAATAATTCGACCACAAGTTATCTGAAGGGTGGAAACAGGAGTTAGAGGACCCATAAACTCAAATGAAAAACGAGGGTTATATACATAATTTTTAACAGACTTTCTAATGCAGTTTTGTTAAAAAGCAAAGTTTTAGAGCACATAACCATCTCATCCCATAGAAGCCACCACCCACTATCCTAATGGCAACTGATGGAGGTCACACAGCTGACACTGCAGTCAGTTAAACTGCTGTGACATTAACCATCCTGCCACTTTCAATCTTCCTCACAGTGCATTTCTACAGAGCACGTTGGCAAGTCTGCTGCTGAGGTGAGAGAGAACATTGTGGAGATATTTACATGTATAATGGCTTACGGTGTTTAGAGTAATCGGAGCAGTTGTACACATCCTCTGACATGAAATATGATGAAGTGATTTTACATAACCACTATTTGACTAACATTATATAATAAAATGAATTGGGTGGTTCAGCAATAACGAGATATATAGTAGAAAGGGTGACACATAACTGATCTACTTTCATGCCACATCTTCTTTGGCCAAGGCCTGCTGCTGATGAGCTGCCCTGTCAAATGTGTTAAATATGGCACTCAGGCAAGTGTATCCATCCATGCTAACCTATAAATGATTGTGTTACGGTTGAACACAGCATAAAGGGACATTACTATATACAATCTACAAGAGCTCATGTAAGTTCTTTTAAGATCTATACATTCCTTTATTCAAAAAGGCATCCTACAAGATTGCAACCTGGGAAAAGGCAGAAAAGAATCGGTATCTGTCTCCCTGTACAGCGGTGGACCGGATACTGATGACCCCAAAAACACTGGCAATATTTGATGAGCCAAAGGTATAGATTGAATACATTAAGGAGTTCTGAAGCTAAGATAACTTAAATTCCTATATATGATGTGAAGTGTTAACTGGTATTTTGTCCCTCCTAATAACAACTCTGGCTTTGTTATGTAATTTTTGTCTGACAAATTAGCACAAGCCATGTCACAGTTGTCACCTTTGATAAGTCCACTGGCTACTCCTGGGATGCCCTGAATCTCTGTCACGTTGTTTTGTGAGAAGTACTGGTCACATGTGGCATTCAAAAACGGAGAGGAGCAGAAAAGTGCCCACAGCTTGGTGGTGACGGTCTCATTGCCGATGTCTACAAACTTAGCGCAGACATCAAATCCTTTTTGGGACAAAGTTCGATTGCCAAGGAGGCAGATACTGGAAAATTACATAATGTCAGAGAGTAGAGTAGAAAGTGAGTACATTAGGAAACAAGCATTTATTATAGCAAATATACTTGACTGTAATAAACCATCTTCGTTTCATAGCACACAATAAAAAATATGATTATCACGCAAAGTACAAGTCCACAAATGTATGGCTTAGATGGGATGTCAAACTGAAACTGAGATTAGAAGCTCCGCTGTAGTACTGACTGATGTGACTGGGCTATTTCTGTGATTGGTGGAATATGTCGGGAACATATAAATAATGGGATATAATAACTTGGCCATACAAGCCAAGTTTCAGATAATCATTCCATCAGTTTATTAAACTACTGTATCTGAGCATAAAATGACTAGCAATACCAAACCACATCTGGATAAACAGATGTCGACGGAGACTGCATAAAAATCTGGTTAAATAATAACCCCGAATCCCCGAATCTCTTGGACGGTGCAGTCAACAGTGAACCATACTAGCTGGTCTCTATGTCAGCAAATTATAAGATTCATCCAATTTGGTCAACCAACTATATGACCAAATTGGACACCAATCCAGATGCTTAGTGCTTAGATCAAACAACTACTGTAGATCTGTCAATGTTTGGATAGCGTTACCAAGGAAACTGTACTTTGTATATGCACTAAGGGCCTAATTGGGGGGTGGTATTCATGTGACCGGCGGTCTGCTGACCAACAGTCACATGACCTCCTCCACCATCCCGCCGGCTCAGTATCCCGATGGTCGGCATGCCGACCAACAGGGACTATTTCCACTCGTGGGTGTCCACGACACCCATAGAGTGGGAATAGAACCCGTGGCGACCGCTGGTCGCCACCGAGCCCGCAGTGTGGTGAGCGCAGTGTGGCGAGCGCAGCGAGCCCGCAAGGGGCTTGCTGCGCTCGCCCCTCCCCGCAGGGATCCTGGCGTCGGTAAGCTGACCGCCGGTCAGCCATACTACACCCCTAATTCAGACCTGATTGCAGCAGCAAATTGATTTTCTAATGTGTAAAACCATGTGCAGTGCAGGTGGGGCAGATATAACATGTGCAGAGAGAGTTAGATGTGGGCGGGGTGTGTTGAAACTGAAATCTAAATTGCAGTGTAAAAATAAAGCAGCCAGTATTTACCCTGCACAGAAACAAAATAACCCACCCAAATCTAACTCTCTCAGCACGTTATATCTGCCCCCCCCCCCCCCCCTGCAGTGCACATGGGGGGTCATTCCAAGTTGTTCGCTCGTTGCCGATTTTCGCTATACTGCGATTAGTCGCTTACTGCGCATGCGCAAGGCTCGCAGAGCGCATGCGCTTAGTTATTTTACACAAAAGTTAGGTATTTTACTCACGGCATAACAAAGCTTTTTCATCGCTGTGCAGATCGTAGTGTGATTGACAGGAAGTGGGTGTTTCTGGGCGGAAACTGGCCGTTTTATGGGAATGTGCGGAAAAACGCAGGCGTTCGAGTTGCAAAACGCAGGAGTGGCTGGAGAAACGGGGGAGTGGTTGGGCAAATGCTGGGTGTGTTTGTGACGTCAAACCAGGAACGAAAAGGACTGAGCTGGTCGCAATGGCTGAGTAAGTCTGGAGCTACTCAGAAACTGCTAAGAATTTTCTATTCGCAATTCTGCAAATCGTTCGTTCGCACTTCTGCTAAGCTAAGATACACTCCCAGAGGGCGGTGGCTTAGCGTGTGCAATGCTGCTAAAAGCAGCTAGCGAGCGAACAACTCGGAATCACCCCCATGGTTTTGCCCATTAGAGAACAAATTTGCTGCTGCGATCAGGTCTGAATTAGGCCCTAAGTCTGCAGATCAGTTCTTTTAGGTTAAAGATGTAAATGTGATTGTTATATTTAAATCTGTATTTTGTATATGCTCTTTGTATGATCTGTGTCTTCTAGTTTATTTCTTAGACTGTGAGGGCAATTTATTTAAACAGGTAGTAAAATTCATGTTTCCATTAGGAACATTTTTCTTATGAGCTTATGTGAAAACCTCATCTCAGGCAGTATAAAAGGGTGGCAAAATTAAGGTTCTCTCCATGACCTTCCTGTCCTCACTTCCTCAGCATTCTGGCCACTGGCCACCTTGCAGCAATTGATTATCGAATTGACCCAAGTCTCCTGCAAGCCTTAAAGCAATCACTGGAGTGTGTGATTGCCAGTATGTAAAGAGTATAAAAAGGAGTGTACGTAATAAAAATAAATCCTAAAGTTTCACCAAGATAAAATGTACATGTCCTTCCTAAACAGCAGGAAACAACTACACTCACAAATTCAGGCTAGATATATTCTAACTGAATGCATGCCTAGAACCTATTTTGCTAAGTGACGAACATTTAAAAGTGAAGCCTATTTTGCATAATAAGGAGGTTCTGCATGAGTACTCTAACTTCAACTCCGATAAACTTACATCAATACAAGCTATGGGTTACTGCCAGCTGCAGAGTAAAGCCATCAGAGCACCAGAAAAAAATTATTCTAATTTTGTGGGCCCAAAACAACTGCTAATCCGGATGAACATATGAAGGTGATCTATGGACTGGCCCTCAGAGGTACAGGGGAAACCCCCGGTGGACTCCACTGCTTGGGGCCCAACCGCCTCCTAGGGATCAGGCTCCAGATTGTGCACTTGAATTATACATTATGCTTATGTAACATTATTATGCATAGGACTTTGGTGTATTTTCTACAGTGCATTGCTGTTATTAATCTGGTACATTATCAAGCATGCACTAGCAGTATTTACTATCTATATTTATCAAGGGGCCCAGACCATGCACTAAAGGTTAGCCAAGCCTCTAAGCATGGGCCCCCACCACTGCATTTCCCCGGTGGGCCCTTCATGCCCCAGTCCGACACTGGTGTGGGGTCATTATCGTTCCACGCTAAATGATCCTCACCATTTGTAGAAAAACTGGACACACATCTAGGCAATGAATGTCAAATTTGTAATTTATATACTTGTGTCTAGCAAAAAGAACACTGTAATACCTTGATTTACAAAACATGAGACATGAACAAGAGACACAATTAAAATCAGTATAATAAGTGATTCTAATCTGTAATTAGTATCCGCCTGCACAAACTCCTGGTCAAAATTACTTTGCACCGGCATAAAAAACAATGATTATTTCACTTGTTATGCTGACAATTGTGGATGTATCTTACAGTATCTTTACCTACGTTCCCTTCTATTTTTACTTTCCCACTCCCGCCCAAATTAACAACAGATTGTTTAGCACTGCAATTTCAGGACTTTGTTCTGCAACACAGCGTTGTTTTCAGTACAATTTTTGCATATATTAAGTGATTATTTATGTTAAACCTTGCACTGCTAAAGACATCTGGTCTTCTTAAAATGCAAAGCAAAGACAAATCCAATTACTTTTATTATAAGTGTGAACAAAAGTCCTGACACTCTCTTAGGTAATCTGTTATGTTTGTTGTGGCCACATAAACAAATGTCATTTTTGTAGCAATCTGCTTGTTTGCAGTGACCAATGAAAGTGTGTACTCCGTCTGCAGCTGTAAGAATTCAGGTATAAATCAGGGTCTGCCTGGAGGAATAAATCAGCCTGGGGGCCTGATTTACTGTTGGGAGCAAATAAAAAAAATGGTGCAAAAAAGGAGCAATTTGCTCCTGAAACAAAACATGCTGCAATGCAAGTGGTACAAATGTATTTATTTTCTGGGTGGAGGGAAAATACTATTCTGAGTGGTGCGTATGGGTAAGGGAACTCAGCATGGGGTCAGGAGGGACGTCTCTCTGGCCAGGGTGGGAGCATGTGTACCCTTAGAGAGGTACTTGTCATGTATATAATGAATGAATACTGGGCAGCTTTGTTTGGATGCTAAACTTAGGATTCAGTTAGGGCACGCCCCTTTTCCAAGTTTAAACCTCTGCACATTTTACATCTGCTCCCTCTGCAGTACAATAAACCTTAGCCAAGGTGCAAGTTGCTCCTTTTTTATTTGCTCCTAAATCTGAATCTGGCCCTTGGTGTAGTTATTGCCATGTTAACGAGGGACAAGGGTGGTTCTCTATTACAGTACTATTTAACGGATGTCTGCTAATGCAGTAAAACTTCTGTATGAAAGACACAGGCTGGCTTTTGAGAAGTACCATCAGTGCACAGGACCCTGTACTTCAGCAGTAACTTGGCTTCTTTTTATTAAAAAACTGAGCGGCAGATATGAATGTGTGTCACTATGTGTAGACACAAGTGCTGCCGCACTAAATGATAGGAAGCTGCAATCTTCCCTGGTTCCTATTTATCCTCGCAATTTTGACTGGCAGACATATTTGGTCGGTACCAGCAAAATAGTCTGGAAACCATTTTACATACTGATTCCTGGGAAAAACTGCTTCAGCATTATTAGACCCTGAAAGCACTATTCAATTAGCTGCAAGGTTCCATAGTATACCCATGCCATATGTTAATAGGCAAATGACAGTAATCACACTTACATTTGATCATGAGAGGGAACTCACATTAACTGTAATAGTAGACATTCCCCCTATTGTGGAATAGAGGAGGGGCCACAATAAAAGTTGGACAGGCTTGTACATTTATAAAGGCTGGAAGACATGTATTTCCAACCAGCATAAGATAAGCAACCCTAACCTAAACCTACAGAACACAGAATCAATCACCATCACTAAGTAATATTATTAATTTTTTTCTCATGCCTGCAATACCTGCACTAACTGTTATTGTGCTAACCTTACACTAAGCAGGAAATCACAGTACATCCATGTATCAACTTTTGCAGCAAGCAAAGGCACATTCTACACAGACTGGACCTGATTCCAAGTTGGATGGATCCAGCGCATGCGCAGATGTTAATTTACATATATTTGCATATCTCCAATCTAGTCAGAGGGAACTTGGCCAGACCAGTCTCTCCGTGAAATAAGGTGTTTCTGGACAGGAACTGGGTGGTGATAATGCGGATGTACGTAACTGCCATGACTTGTGGGAGTGGCGTGGGAATGTCTTGAGAGTGTTGGCATGTAGCTACAGCTCCGTGCTATTCTGAGTGGTGCGTATGGGTAAGGGAACTCAGCATGGGGTCAGGAGGGACGTCTCTCTGGCCAGGGTGGGAGCATGTGTACCCTTAGAAAGGTACTTGTCACCCGCTACTGCTCTTTGTAGGTTGATCAACCACTACAGCAAGCAAAGAACCGTAGCCATAACGCAAACTTGTAGACAACTGTGACATTATATCATTTTGGCAACAATGAATTAACATGACTATTGATAACTGCACTTATTGTATACTGAAAGATAAGTTGGCATAATACACAAAATGTGTATATAATACAGATGTTTTCAGACACAGCAGCACAGTTCTGCACAAGCAAAAGCAGCATCTGAAATGATGCAAGACAGCTGAGAGGTGATAAATGCACGGACATTAGTGACATGATAGTAATGACCGTGGTTATGAAAAGCATTTCAGAAGCTCTGTTAGGAAACTCACGGGAAATCTGGTGGGTCAAAAGCAGACTTGATGACTCCGGCATATATTGCGAAGATGGACAGGATCACACAGCCCAGGAACACCAGCGCAAACTTATTCACATACTTCACTCCCACAAACACCACAATGGCCATGCAGGAGAGCACACATGTGCCATATACACGCATGTTGTTGAGTAGAGCCGCAGTCTCCCCACTGGCATCTTGTGCTTTAAAGATGGCCATCCCAGGGAAGAGGTACGTCTACAAAAGAAAATCATTATTAATGTTTAGAATGCACATTGGTCACTCAGAATTTGCAGCTCAAAATTATTTAATACTGTAAAACCACTGTTGTAAGAGGGAGTGCCTCATCATAATGGCGGTATAGGCTGTATTCTCCTGTATAATGGCTCAGCCCGCAAAATGGGCTATCTCCATATGTTATAGATCAGTGGTTCTCAACTGCGGTCCTCATGTACCCCCAACAGTTCATGTTTTCCAGATTTCCTCACAGGATTGCAAGTGAAATAATTTTCTCCACCTGTGGGTCTTTTAAAATGTATCAGTGAGTAATGAATACACCTGAGCACCAGCTAGGTGACCTGGAAAACATGAACTGTTGGGGGTACTTGAGGACCGAGGTTGAGAACCACTGGTATAGATGACAGGTACACTTTCAGTTTGGGTACCTCATTAAAACACAATAAAATATTTCTTTGTACTCTGTAAGCTTCATTTATGGCCGTTATATTCACCATTCCCTGTGCGGGTCCAGTAAGGCAGTATGTGGACAGTGAGTATGTCAACCTGACCATGCTGGCACTGGGATCCCGACACAGGTGTAATGCTGCTTACAGCATAGAAACACTGAGGGTGTTATAAATTTAAACATGCCAGTGGATGAGCATAATAAGCAAGAGCCCGTCAATGTGAACAGGCGGCACTGTGGCATAATGTAAACATGGGGAATTGTGTGACATATGAACTGGGGTCACTACGTTATATAATGAACTGGGGGCACTGTGTAACATAATGTGAACTGGGGCACTACAATGTGACAGTGTAAACTGGGGGTACTGTGTAGCATAATGTGAACTGGGCCACTACAATGTGACATAATGTAAACTAGGGGCACTGTGTAGCATAATGTGAACTGGGGCACTACAATGTGACATAATGTAAACTGGGGGCACTACAATGTGACATAATGTAAACTAGGGGCACTGTGTAGCATAATGTGAACTGGGGCACTACAATGTGACATAATGTAAACTGGGGGCACTACAATGTGACATAATGTGAACATTACAATAATATGAACTGGAAGTGTAGCATAAAGTGAACTAAGGCACTACTATGGAGCATATAATTATAATATGAACTAAGGCATTAGAATAGGTCATACAATTATCTAGGGCACTAAAATGAATAACCACTTCAGAAAGAGGTGTTTCTCTACAAACGTTGTTGCTATGAAATTCACAAAGTTCTAGTTATGCCCTTCAGCAGAATGTATTAAAGCAGCAGGCTATAAGAAGCAGCTTGGTCATTTCCATGTATTCTTGGATTGTCCTAGACATTGCTAATAATGATTGATAATTATTCAGATTTTCCGGTCTTATGTGGCTACCATTGCAACTACAGTCACATTGGACATGATGTGGTGAGCCGAGAGGCCTTGGAATACCCCTCTGAGCTACAGTATGTTTTCAGTGTAACATGATAACCTTTCTCCCACTACTGACACCACATGAAATAATGAGAGCTGTGACTATGGCAGCAATATTTGTTTGGCCTCCAGAGAGGTACTGAAAAAAAGATAACTGTGGGAGGCTACCTGAGAAAAATGTCCGAAAGGAACTTAACTTGCTACTCATAGAACAAAAATATTCTGTAAGGGAATGCTACTTTAAATGTCATGTCAAGTGTCTATTGTTTTACTTGTATAATACAAAATACAGTTAAAGTTTTACTTACCAATAGGATCTCAATGGTCCCCAGGATGTACATCGCTCCTGCGAATGTGGTTCCCAAGTAAAAGCAAAGACCTACAGCTCCTCCAAACTCTGGTCCAAGTGACCGGGATATCATGTAATACGAACCACCAGCTGCAGAGAGACATATGACTTAGGGACATGTACTGAAAAAGGCACTATAAATCTGGTTAATGCTGCACATTGTATCACTGCACTGCACCTCATACCACTGTATTATTTATTAATGCACTGCATTCTAATAGCACTGCACCTATGTACTGCTGTGCTTAGTACATAAGGCTTTATACATGGCGCAGAATAATGTACCCCTATACTATGCTGTAAAATGTATTACAGAGGAGAACCTAGTACTAAAGTATCTCAAGACATACTGCATTGCATTACTTCCTTACATTTGTGCACTAGACATATTCATTACTATATATACACATTCTTCAGCAGCAGTCCCCTTATTCTTTTATTTAAGCTCATTGATGCACAGCGTCTGCATCTGGCATATAGTCTCCAACACCCCCACACACACTGCTTCTGCATCCAGCAGTGCTAAGTACACCCACCCCACTCCTCCCACGCACTGCATCTCCCTTGTTTTGTTCATCTGAAATCCCCCCTACCTGGCACAACTCCATTGGTAGCGATGGCGCTCATTGAGATAGCAGTCAGCATGGTCTGCAGAGCAAACACAGGTAGGCGCCATGAGCCTGTACCCAACGCATAATGGGAGGGAGATGATGACAGGAGCAGTGCATCATAAGGGGGGAGACATGAGACGCAATGCATCATGGTAGGATAAAAGAAGCAGTGCACCATGAAAAGAATTTGTCTCAGGTACAGTGCGTGGTAGGGTGAAGATGTCAGACGCAGTGCGATGTGGGGGATTTTCTGGTGCAGTGCATGGTGGGAGTAAATGATATCAGATGCAGTGCACAGTAAGAGGATGTGATATCAGATGCAGTTCACACTCAGACTACTATGCCTGAGATGCCAAACCCACTCAGACACCTGAGAAGTTGTGTGCACTTGGTGTGATGTCAGATGCAGTGCACCCTCAAACAATGTAATCTGAGTTTGCAGTGCACAATAAGAGGATATCATATCAAATACAGTGCACATTCACAGAATATGAGATCAGATGCAGCATACAATCGGGATATGATTTCAGATGCAGTGAACAGTCTGAGGATGTAATATCAAATGCAGTGCACAAGTAAAATATATAAGAACAAGTGCACAACCATAATATGTCATTAAAAACAGTGGAATTATGTATTTTTACAAAAGATTGAAATAGCCAATGACTAAGTACTCAAGCTATACAACGTACTCAGCCAAAATGTGTAACGCACAATAAGAGGTTATCAGTCAATCAGTATTAGTATTTGTTAATATATGGGCTTCTTGTGAGATTGGGGTGTATATAGTAGTGTGCAAACAAAGGATTTCCTATAGGACACAGAGCATCTACAGTGAATCCCAGCACTGAACCTGCACAATCAGAAGCAATGATGTAATGTACAATGGAAGGCCTGAGGATGTGGGCACACATCAGACAATGTACAAGTAATGATTACTTAATATATAAAGCACACAATGGTGCTGATGCCGAGTTGAAGGCAAGTTCATTTGCGGAGTGCATCTTGCATGTTTTGCATGCTGCAAATGCAACTATGTGCTATGTACAGTCGTACAGCCCACTTGTTGCTCAGTAGGTGTAAGTGGGCTGTAATGGGCGTTCCCACGTAGGCAAAGATCAAAAAGGCATGTCAGAGGAATTGCAGGCTATGCAGAGTGGGCGTAGCACCGAGGATAGGGCTGGTGCAAGCACCGATGATGATGATGAAGATGTTGTTGGATACATATGGGTGAATATGCATCCAAAGTTCCCTCTGCAATGTGGAAGCAAATATGTCCGACTTGCGTTCAACTCTGTGTTTGCTACAATATGAAAAGATGCAAAATGGTCTTAAGTTACAAGAAGTCATTTAAGATACTGAAAATGTGACATCAGAGACAGGAGGTATGGTTTCAGTCACAGAGAATGGAATATCAGACACACAGAGAGTAAGTTTTTAGACACAGAGAATATGTTAAAACAAGTATGTTGTGATATCATATATTGAGAATGCAATATCAGGCACTGAATATTGTGTGGTGTGATATCAGGTACTGAGAATGCAATATCAGGCACAGTGAATGTTGTATTACATGCAAGTGGTGTGATATTAGGAACTGAGAATGCAATATCAGACATAGTAGTCTTAGTAGTCATAGTAGACATCACACCACTTGTGTGTAATACAACATTCACGGGGGGGAATTCAATGGTTTGAAAAGTCAGTTTGGTGTCTGTTTTTCCTATCTAATAGACAGGAAAAAACAGACACCCAACCGACTTTTTAAACGTTTGAATTCCCCCCAGTGAATGTTGTATTACACACAAGTGGTGTGATATCAGATACTATGGGGGGGAGATTCAAATGTTTGAAAAGTCGGTTGGGTGTCTGTTTTTTCCTGTCTATTAGATAGGAAAAAAACAGACTCCCAGCTGACTTTTCAAACATTTGAATCTCCCCCTATGAATGCAATATCAGACATAGTTAAGATGTATTACACACAAGTGGTGTGATATCAGATACTGAGAATGAAACATCAGACATAGTGAATGTTGTATTACACACAAGTGGTGTGATATCAGATACTAAGGGTGGGTTTCAAATGATATATCACGCCCAATTTCTTTTCTAAAATGATCTCCGTTATTGCGCATATTGCGCCCATAGTGATCATGTTAGCTGTGTAAAGGGTTGGGTGCCTCCCTACTCCAGGGGTAGCAAGCTGAAATAATGATACCACGCCCCTGAGAGCAGAAGCAGAACAGGTGTGGAAAGGGGTGAAAATAATTGAATCCCGCCCTATGAATGCAATATCAGACATAGTAAATGATGTATTACACACACAAGTGTTGTGATATCAGATACTGAGAATGCAATATCAGACATATTGAATGTTGTATTACACATAAGTGGTGTGATGTCAAACACAGAAAATAGGAAAACGGTATGTCAGATCAAACATTTAGAATATATTAGCAAAATATCAATATTTCATAAAGGGTGCAACATCACAGTGTAAGATTGTCATATCAGACACAAAGGGTGTGATTTCACGCACTAACGGCGTGAGATCATAGAAAAAGTGCTATCAGACAAGTATACCCAGTGTAGATGTGAGACTACAGACCGTTAGTTTTTATGGTGACATCATTAGTGCCTAGGAAGAAGTGGGTGGCTTCGAAGGCCAGATCGCAGCCACACTAACCACAGTGCAATGTTGTGATTTGCAGGACTGGGCAGTGTTGGGGCAAGACCATGATGAAACAATTTGCATCAACATGTCCCCGGACCATCCACATTATGGCGGAAGTGGTCATTATTTGGGGGGTCATCCTACTCTCTGTGGAGTGCAGGAGAACCCCCAAATTTGGGTATCTTCCGGACATTCCAGAGAGTAGTCACGTTTGGACAGTAACAGACATCATTGGATGTGAGACTGCACACTGTCAGATTGTGTTGTAACAGACTCATTGGATTATCGTTCACTGTCAGGTGGTATTATTATCAGAGTAGATTTGGAAGCTAATATAGAGCACTGCAGTAACGGATAAAACAGGACCATACAATGTTGAAAATAGATGCAGACATGAAAACAAAGGGTAGGGAAAGCTCATGAAAGAGCTTACAATCTAATTGGAAAGGGGCACAGCTGGAAAAAAGAAGGACAAGTTTGGTTTACAGTGAAGTTTAACGGTTATGAGGGTGCATTAGTTGGGCTGAATAGGTGGAAATAGAGTGCTAATAAAGAAATAGATTTTCAGAAAGTTTAAGGATCTAAAGGCTGTGGGAGAGAATAAGGCACTGCAGGGAATTTGAAGTGTGTAGCAGTATGGGAGAAGTCTTGTAGGGAGGAGTAAGCGTTTGCTACCAGAGACATGTTAAGGCCAAGATCCAAGGTTTGATATAAGATGTTGAGGTCAAAGTGAGTAATGTAAATTGGATTCTGGAGGACACTGGGATTTGCAAAGTGGCATATGTGGAGCAGTGTGAGAGGAAGATCAGTCTTGCTGCAGTATTTAAAAATGGACAGAAGTGGTGATAGATGGTTAAGGAAAATGTTATATATCCAGAGGTTGTCGTAGTCAAGACGGGACATGTTAAAAGGGTGGATAACATGGTTGGTTGAATCCAAGTAATAATATTTGACCAATATTTCTAAGGTGAAGGCAGTGGCGCAGTGAGGGAGGAGCAAAAGGAGCTCCAGGCACCAGCGGGTACAGAATGCACCGCAAAGGGCTAGCTGCTGCAACAGGGCCGTCTGTACCATTAAGCTGGGTATGACACTGAGGAGGAAGCCAGCTCTAACAGGCTGGGACTCTGAGTGTAGGAGAAGAGGACTTGAGGAGAGTGAAGGGGTGGCCACCACACTGCCTGCATGTTCCATATCACTGACTGCAGTGCAGAGAGTGCAGGGCAGTGTCATTGGGCGGATGGAGGTTTATTAGAAGATCCTTCCTGGCTGCCAGGTACTTGTATTCTATGACATGGAACATGCTGGCAGTGTGGGGGCAACCTCTTCCCTCTCATGAAGTCCTCTCCTACATCCTTTGTGTCCTAGTATGTCAATCACATAAGAAGCTCCGCCTCTCCAGACTACACAACTACAGAGCAGCTGCCAAATGGGGGTACTGTGACATGAGCCTGCTCCAGGTGCCATGACTCCATGCTACGCCTCTGGGTGGAGGCAACAGAATTGGGAAGAAGCTGTATTTGAGGAATAAAGCATAAGGCAGGAGTGACAAGAAGGCAGCAGGTTTGGGAAACTGTGGTTTTATTGACAATGAGGTAGATATGAGAGGAGCCTTGTTCCACGTGAAGCATAGTTCTTTGTGGACTTATCCACCTGCTTCTAGCAGGAACAAGCAGCAGGGCATTTTCTGAGATGGCGATAGTGATCAGAGGACAGCGGCAGTACTTCTAATACCACTGCCCTTCTTGTACAGATGAGAGCTTGTTTATGCAAAGCCAGACATGGAAACTGGTGGTGATATTGGTAGGTAGCCACCATTGGAGTTAATCTTTGCTAAATAGCAAAATACCCTATCTTTGGCGACAATAGAAATAGGACTTTTTGAGATTTCATAAACCGGCCCCTTAAGCATATTTACAAAATGCAGAAGTTTAAATTCACAAATGTTTTTCACTGGCTTCACACTTTATATGTGGCTGATGTTACAGAGATCTTCATAAGCCAAAATTGTTGTTTCAGCTGTTGTGGAAATTTCCACTGGATTGCAAGAGTTAGGTGGATGGAGGATACCTTGCCAGTTACTGATTAGACACATAAGTGCACCTAGTTTTTCATCCTAATGAAAAATTAGATTATGTTTTAAAGGTTTTATTTAAATTAGCTGGGCAGGTGGAAGAGCATTTAGTTAGATGTCCCCGGTATTAGGCATTGTACACAACATTCACTGGAAAAGGACCTGCTCAGAGATGGTGTATACTTGCACTCTTGATAAGATGTACTTTGCTTATTTGGGCTAATAAAAAAACATTACAAAAAAATATTCTTTCACTTTTTGACAAGCTGTATTTGGGAGAATATTCTATAATGAAGCGGGAGCTCCTAAGTTGGTTGTCTGTTGTACTTGGGAGTGAACTGTATGCTCCACCACGAAATTTAAAATGTCTCCTAACACTTTCAAAAGTAGGTGTAAAGGGGACGTTCTAAGGACCAGGCACCGCACATTTAGTCACTAAATTGGTGTGGATCAAGGTTTGCTTAGTAAAATATTTCTTGCAGTCAGACAGACAGGGACATTTACAAAAGTGCAAATTATGCTTATGACTACATTTGTCTCTTTTTAAACAAATATTGTCATTAATGTGGGGAAGCACATGGATTTTTGGACCAAGTTGCCACCATCTGCAAAGGCTCACAATTTCTAATGGAAGGAAGTAGGTAGACTGTGCATCTGTATTCAGTTGTCTGCTTCTAAGTGGCTCCTCCACCTCTATCCATCCTGAGTAGCTATCGTCACTGTCACAGAGCATTTGTGCCAGTCCCATCTAATAATCAGATGAATCTTTGCGTACGCTCATCTCTGAGTGGCCAAACGCCCAGTTACACCCAATCAAATGGAGATACGATTGACATGAGTCTGACTCTGAACAACTCACAGTTGCTTAAAGTTGTGTATGCTCAGCTAGAGTCCATCCACAAAACAGGCTTGTGTGCAACTCTGTCTCAGCCTATACCTGTCCAGAACTATGTGGACACCCCTTGTGATTAGTGTATTTGGCCTTTTCAGCCACACCCATTGCTATCCGTTGCATAAAATCAAACATACTGCCATGCGTACAACATATTCAAACATTAGCAGTAGAATGGCTCGTACTGTAGAGCTCAGTGACTTTCAGTGTGACACATGAATAGGATACCACTTTTCCAACAAGTCAGTTGTTAAGATTTCTGCCCAGCTAGAGCTGACCCAATTGACTGTAAAGCTGGGTACACACTATACAATGAATCATCCAATATATGGTCCCAAGGCAAGTCAGAACAACCATCATATAGTGTGTATACCCAATTTGTCGTTTTCACCTGTCATTTAATGCATCATCCCATCTGATGTGTTGCACGCAGATGGGATAATGCAATGTACAATGTTGTGTGCATCGTGTAGTGTGTACGCAGGGCTACCCAATATGTTGGAATGTGAAGTTTGGCACTGTTCTACATGAATGTTACATAGTGTATGCAGGAAAAACAATTTATTAGATACAATCGTCCGACACAATATAGTGTGTATGCTATATATTGTGTGTTCTGGGGTTAGTGAGATTGGAAAACTATTTGTTTAGGAGCTTCATGGATTTAGTTTCCATGGTCGAGTAGCTGGACTCAAGCCTAAGATCGCCATGCCAAACAGTGGCTGAAATGGTGTAAAGCATAGCACCATTGGACTCATGGGCAATACATTCTCTGGAGTGACGAATCACACTTCGACAGACAAAAATGGGATTGGCGGATGCCAAAAGAGCGCTTTCTGTCTGAATGTATACAGCCATCTGTGAAGTTTGGTGGAGAAGGAATCATGAACTGAGTATATTTTTTATGGTTTGCTCTTTTACCCTAATTTCCATTCAAGAGGAATCTTTAATGCTATAACATATAATGACCTACTACAGAATTGTGTCCTTCTCACTTTGGGGAAGACCCTTTCCTGTTAGCATGACAATGTTACCATGCATAAAGTGAGGTCTACCATAAACGGTTTGCAGAGTTTGATATGGAAGAATTGCCTGGCCAGCACAGAGCCCTAACCTCAACATTATCTAACGCCTTCTCATTCACCATCAGTGCACAACCTCATTAGTGCTCATGTGGCTGAGTGGATCCGAATCCCAGCAGCCGCATTACAAAATCTAGTGGAATGCCTTCCCAGAAGAACGGAGGCTGTTACAGAAGCAAAGGGGAACAGACTCCATGGTTACAGAATGAGATGTTAAACAAGAACATATGCGTGAGAAGTTGGGGTGTCCACATATGCGTGAGAAGATGGGGTGTACGCATACTTTTGACAATGTACTGTATGATAAAATGGATAAACGCAAACTATGTAATTATTGCACAGGCTAGTGCAACCAAATTGTAATTGTTGAATTATGCGTAGAGCTCCTATAACAAACAAATGTAAACTGCCCAACAGGAAAATTCATGCTGAGTGATAATCATCGGATGTGATACCAGAAGTAGTCACTGGGTGTCATATAAGATATAGTAGCTAAAATCTTAATAACAGCGGAGTCTGTAAAATCATGTTAAGCAAAAAAGTCATGTGGTAATCCTGTGGTGTAAGAGTCAGACGCTGTTGTACATAGAACTGCATTCTGCTGCAAATGTTAATCAGAGAAAATGAGCTTAATTGCCATGTTGTTTTATAATTTGAGCTGCGACCATATTTCTCCAACCCCTAATTTCATGCAAAAGCTGCACAATCTTTCCTAACACAGTGATAATGCCCAGGATGGTAATGCACACGTTACATGTCAATCGTAATTAATAACAATAGCCAGAATCTGTAAAACGCAGCACTTTTATAATCAAAGCAAAATTCATCAAAGTGTCATCCTACAGCGCATGCAAAGACATGACAAGACTTCATATAGTGGCTTCATCTTATGCTAAGTTCTCCCAATGACAGGCCTAGTTGCAGACGTCTCATTCAGTGTGTGCACAGTGTACTGCCACCATTAAGGTGAGATGTGTTATATATCAGTTCGTACATTCATCCCAGGTTACTCTGCAGTTCTTCCAATGACAGGCCTAGTTGCAGACGTCCCATTCAGTGTGTGCACAGAGTACTGCCACCATTAAGGTGAGATGTGTTATATATCAGTTCGTACATTCATCCCAGGTTACTCTGCAGTTCTTCCAATGACAGGCCTAGTTGCAGACGTCCCATTCAGTGTGTGCACAGAGTACTGCCCCCATTAAGGTGAGATGTGTTATATATCAGTTCGTACATTCATCCCAGGTTACTCTGCAGTTCTTCCAATGACAGGCCTAGTTGCAGACGTCCCATTCAGTGTGTGCACAGTGTACTGCCCCCATTAAGGTGAGATGTGTTATATATCAGTTCGTACATTCATCCCAGGTTACTCTGCAGTTCTTCCAATGACAGGCCTAGTTGCAGACGTCTCATTCAGTGTGTGCACAGAGTACTGCCACCATTAAGGTGGGATGTGTTATATATCAGTTCGTACATTCATCCCAGGTTACTCTGCAGTTCTTCCAATGACAGGCCTAGTTGCAGACGTCTCATTCAGTGTGTGCACAGTGTACTGCCCCCATTAAGGTGAGATGTGTTATATATCAGTTCGTACATTCATCCCAGGTTACTCTGCAGTTCTTCCAATGACAGGCCTAGTTGCAGACGTCTCATTCAGTGTGTGCACAGTGTACTGCCCCCATTAAGGTGAGATGTGTTCTATATCAGTTCGTACATTCATCCCAGGTCACTCTGCAGTTCTCCCAATGACAGGCCTAGTTGCAGACGTCCCATTCAGTGTGTGCACAGAGTACTGCCCCCATTAAGGTGAGATGTGTTATATATCAGTTCGTACATTCATCCCAGGTTACTCTGCAGTTCTCCCAATGACAGGCCTAGTTGCAGACGTCCCATTCAGTGTGTGCACAGAGTACTGCCACCATTAAGGTGAGATGTGTTATATATCAGTTCGTACATTCATCCCAGGTTACTCTGCAGTTCTCCCAATGACAGGCCTAGTTGCAGACGTCCCATTCAGTGTGTGCACAGAGTACTGCCCCCATTAAGGTGAGATGTGTTATATATCAGTTCGTACATTCATCCCAGGTTACTCTGCAGTTCTTCCAATGACAGGCCTAGTTGCAGACGTCCCATTCAGTGTGTGCACAGAGTACTGCCCCCATTAAGGTGAGATGTGTTATATATCAGTTCGTACATTCATCCCAGGTTACTCTGCAGTTGCACAGTATGTGGGAAGAATGGAAGCTGAGCGTTCTGTACAACAGGATGATTTAGGTCGTGTTTGAAAGTATTTTATTGGCTTCCTTGCAAAGAGGGGCCATCAATATGTCAGCCTCAAGCAAGCTGTACACAACCTGACTTTTCATTGCTATAAAGTGTCACTTTCAATGAATCACTGTTTGCAGCAATGCCTGTTTACTGTAACTGCTGCCCTCCTCTCCTCAGTGGCTCGCACGCCTTATGTCGCCAGTCTGTTGGGTTGGATTTACATTTATTTTTTATTTTGAAATTCCAGTTTATCCTATCTTTTTACAGTGAAAGGAAAATGTAAATGCATTGGTATAACACCCATTGGTAGGATAACACAGAGAGTGTTTGAATTTGTTTACGCATTTTCTTATTTTATAGTGACTATAGGTATAAGTAATCAGTCCATAAATATACCATTTGCTTTGCCCTCAAGATAAAAAATGTAATCCAGTGGATGACGAGGTATTCTCCAGTTCTGCAACATCCATAGGATTGTGCAGGGTAAAAGCCATCACCAGAAGTAGCCTACAACTAACTGCCTGTTGTACAGTCAATCTGACCTGGCCGACACAGGCATAATACAGGCGACTGAAAATGTAGTTATGACCCCATCAATAGGGGAGGAAGTAGCATTACTTTTAAATACGTTTATTTTCTTTCATACATTAATGTTATATTTTATATGCTGCATTTGAAATTACATCGTTTTTTTTTCTTCTGTTATATAACGTCTGTACAGATTCCAGCTTCATAGTTATGGCCTTGCAAGATCTTTAATATTCTTTTGGAAGTGAATAAGACAGTTTTCGGGTTGCAGAGTGCTGTGTATGCATGTTACCATTCTATTGCAAGCTCTGTTTGCTCGTTATGTGTCAGATTGGCAAAAGATCTTCATGAAACAGCTTTGGCAGTGTTAATTGAATGACTTCAGTAGGAAACCCCCTGCTGCATTACAACATTTATTGACATGACAGCAGCAGGATGTAGTCAGGCAGAGATGTCGTCCCAGGGATGTGAGCTAATTATGGGATGCTCACATGCAAACCTGAGACAATGTCTTCAGCTATGTATATGTCTGACGGCTGCAAGGTTCCCCACCCGCACACAAACCCCCAGGTCACATGATGTGCTGCAACCAAAAGTTTGCTACCTCTTTAATAGCCTAGATCAGAAATTAGTATTCCAGTTTAACTGCTATGGAAATAGTGCTCGTTTCAATTTAGCACTTGCAACAGAATACAAAACTAGGAGATAACAGTGTTGCTCAATTAGGGATTAGCTCTGGCAGTAGATGCGATCTGATATAGAGTGGGTTGGATATTACCAGACACAGTCACTGGCAGTAATATCAGACAAGATCAGGGGATACAGATATAGAATGGATGTGGTATGAGACACTGTCAAGCGATATGACATTCTTCAGCCAGATGATGTGACATGAGCAACAGAGATTAACATTGGCTACATGTTATTATGGGCTGTCTCAGAATAAAAATACATTATGACACTTTATATATGATATTTATGATATGGAGCGATGTATTTCTAAGATAATTTATAGGCCCAATAGTGTTTTAAATGGTTCAATGTTGCTGAATTGAATTGTCCAAAGCTGAAAGTAGAAAAACTATTAATAATGTCAGGGGATATGGTAAGAGAGAGAAGAGGCATTTAAGGTATGGTAGGGGGATAGGAACGGGAAAAGGAATATGCATAGAGAACACATTGTGAATTCAAGGCTCATGTTGTAAGAAAAAAGAACATAGAACATCAGTGATAAACACAACTCTCTTTAACATATCACCCCCACTAACATAACATAATTTCTACATACTTCTATTTCTTGTGTATACAGAATATATTGGCCCGAATGTAATGCAGTGCGAGGCAGCCGGAGCTCCGAGATTCTGGCCAAACTCATATGCTTTTTTAAAGCGGCAATCATTTACAAGGCAAAACCAACCTTAAAAAACGTACAAGTTTGGCCGGAATCTCGGAGCTCCAGCCATCTTGCACTGCATTACATCCAACTCCTAGTGTGTAAAGAATCTTGGAGACAGAGATAAAGTGGAGAGAGATAAAGTACCAATCAGCTTCTAACTGCCATTTTTCAAACAGCTTGTAAAAGACAGTTAGAAGCCGATTGGTTGTTACTTTACTTTTACAACTCTCCCAAAGCTACTGGTTAATGACTATAATATTCTCCACTATTGTGTGTGTTCCACCAAATCTTATTTTATAGCAGCAGATCACGTGTTTCCATGTTGTTGTTACTAATGTCACGGGTGTAAGGGAAAGATATTAGGGCGGGATGTACTACACATTGCATCTACAATGCGATACATCTAAAGATGGCGTTACCCACCGGGTCCAAGCTCCGGAATGTATTGCATTACTGAGCTAGTTCATATGGGAATGCAGCCATAATGCAGAAAAAGGCATTTTAAAATTTTCGTCTTTGGTACATCCTGCCCTTACTCTCTTAATGTTTAATCAATTGTACTCTTACGAAAAATATTGTGTTCATAGTGTAGATGTTGTGCTCCTTCTCCAAATTAATGTGTTCATATGAATTCTGATGTTGATTCCCTAGATTGATCCCAGTCTCCAACTAATGACCTAATCTATTGTCTCTCCTATATTTCTTGTCCCCCCGGTCCTGTACTCACGCAGGAGCAGCACATTACGACAATAATGAAAGACTCCAGGATACCACCGACTCCCACAACCCAAGTAAGACGCAGAAAAAGGATGACCCCGAAGATGTTCTGTAGACAGGGGAGGTAGACCCCCATAAAGGTTCCCATCCTTGGAGCCTAAAATAAATAAAAAGAAAGATTATATGAGGTCCTGAAAATAGAAAACCTCTACATGATTATATGGGAACGTGTGAACAGAAAATGGTACAGTGTATGATTTTGGGGCATATATATCAAGCCGTTTTTTCCTAAAATTATGTGGAAACTGCGGTGTCAGGTCTATGCAGCAACAGTGTAATGCATGATATATCATAAATATCTCCTGTAAAGGGCTAATTACTAATTAATTACTAATGAATTAGTAATTAGTTCTGCAGATTGCAGCTCCACTTTCCTCCATGGAACCTGCAGTCTGACCCTATGTATCTTCAGATGGCAGGACCCAACGGCGGCTCCTTACCTGTATGGCTGGGGGGAGTCTGCATTGCGCCTTATGCACTGCAGTATGGGGGGGGGGGGAGTTTAAATCCAGGGGCATGGCTTAAGTCTGGTGCACAACTACAGGCTGGCTCCTAGGGACTGCATCAGCTACAGCCCCTAGAGGCCAGACAGGGCTGCTGTAATAGCAGGGGAATGGCTCCCATGGATAGAGATCTCTCTCCTATTGGGCTATTCCACTATTACATACAGGACATTTGTTCAAATGTTAACATATCAATTTTTGTCAAAACTTGAGGAAGTTTTTTTTTTCCTGTCACCTAGGGGCCAAGCCATGTCCACCACCACCTTTGTAAAAAACTTCTACCTGATAATGCCCCTCAACACCAAATTAAGGGCTTGTGTTATTTTTTTAATGAAAACCTTTTATAGAGAGATTTAATTTAACTTGTCAACCTATGTTGAAACCTCAAAATAAACACAGCTACAGATGTTTTTTTTACAGGGTCATGTATGGGACATTTTTACCCATTTTCATGGAATGGCCAATCAGAGCCGGCCATAGGCAAACTAGGCAATTGCCTAGGGCATTTGATATGCCTAGGGGCATCAGCAGCTTCTGCTGATTAAAATGATATGTGGCATGCCTATATTCTGTGTGTAGCATTTCATATGCAGATACAGCCACAGTCTCACACAGTATATAGGCATGCTGCATATAATTTTAATCAGCAGAAGCTGCTTGTGTTTCCTAGCCACATAGCAATGCAAATAAGATGCATTTTCATTAAAAAAAAGGTATGCCCGGCGTTAGCATTGAGGCAAGATTTATGAGGACACATCTGTATCCAAGCAGAGGCAGAGGTCACAGTGTTAGTGGCAGTGTGAGTGCTGAGTGCATGTGAGTGGGTTAGTTGTGCAGTAGTGTTCGGAATATGTGTAAGGAGCATTATGTGTGTCATGTAAAAATGCATTAATAATGTGCAACATATGTGTAAAGGGCCACTATGTGTGTCATTATGTGTATAAGGGCATTAATAATGTGCGACATATGTGTAACAGGGTACTACTGTATGTGTGTCATTATGTGTATAGGGGCACTAATAATGTGCAGCAAATGTGTAGGGGGCACTATGTGTGTCATTATGTGTATAAGGGCATTAATAATGTGCGGCATATGTGTAAGGGACATTATGTGTAAAAGGGCATTAATAAAGGTTGTCATAATGTGTAAGGTGCATTATGTTTATAAAAACATTAATAATGTGTCTCATATGTGTAAGGAGCATTACTGTGTGAAATTGTGTATAAATGCATTACTAATGTGTGGCATTATGTGTATAAGGTGCTCTACTATTTGGCGTTGCGTATAGAAAGGGTACTACTGTGTCGTCTAATGTGAATAAAGAGCGATATGGTGTGGTGTTATGTGAATAAGGAGCAATTCGGTGTGATGTAATGTAAATAAGGGGCTCTACTGTGAGGAGTAACGTTTATAAGGTAAAGTGGTACTACTGTGTGATGTAATGTGAATAAGGGACACTATCGCATGATAAAATGTGAATAAAGTTGCATTACTGTGTGGCCTAATTGGAATTGGGGTTACTATTGTGTGGCCATGCCGCTTGCCAGCAAAACACACCCCTTTTTGGGCGGTACAAACACCAAAATAAGGACTGCTATGGGTGAGGGGTGATGGTGCTGGGAAAGAGGTGCAAGGTCAGAGGCGGAACCAGCGGTGGTGCTAGGGGGCACCAGCCAAAATCTTGCCTAGGGCATCATATTGATTAGGGCCGGCTCTGTGGCCAATAGCAGTCCAGACTGGCCGTCCCAGGGGGAGAAACCACCTTCCCCTGCGACTGACTGTCTGGCTGTGATTAGCGCTGAGTGCTGGCTGTGATTAGCGCTGAGTGCTTCCAATTGGACACTGCTAGCAGCCCCAGTTAAAATCTGCCACTGGCAGGAACGGCTTTATGCCTATTGAGACATACTCGCAGGAAAATAAGAATTTACTCACCGGTAATTCTATTTCTCGTAGTCCGTAGTGGATGCTGGGAACTCCGTAAGGACCATGGGGAATAGACGGGCTCCGCAGGAGACTGGGCACTCTTAAAAGAAAGATTAGGTACTATATCTGGTGTGCACTGGCTCCTCCCTCTATGCCCCTCCTCCAGACCTCAGTTAGGGAAACTGTGCCCGGAAGAGCTGACATTACCAGGAAAGGATTTGGAATCCAGGGTAAGACTCATACCAGCCACACCAATCACACTGTACAACTCGTGATAACCATACCCAGTTAACAGTATGAACAACAACTGAGTCTCAGTAACAGATGGCTCATAACAATAACCCTTTAGTTAAGCAATAACTATATAAATGTATTGCAGAGAGTCCGCACTTGGGACGGGCGCCCAGCATCCACTACGGACTACGAGAAATAGAATTACCGGTGAGTAAATTCTTATTTTCTCTGACGTCCTAGTGGATGCTGGGAACTCCGTAAGGACCATGGGGATTATACCAAAGCTCCCAAACGGGCGGGAGAGTGCGGATGACTCTGCAGCACCAAATGAGCAAAGGCAAGGTCCTCCTCAGCCAGGGTATCAAACTTGTAGAACTTAGCAAATGTGTTTGAACCCGACCAAGTAGCAGCTCGGCAAAGCTGTAAAGCCGAGACCCCTCGGGCAGCCGCCCAAGTAGAGCCCACCTTCCTTGTGGAATGGGCTTTTACTGATTTAGGATGCGGCAATCCTGCCGCTGAATGAGCTTGCTGAATCGTGCTACAGATCCAGCGCGCAATAGTTTGCTTTGAAGCAGGAGTACCCAGCTTGTTGGGCGCATGCAGGATAAACAGCGAGTCAGTTTTCCTGACTCCAGCCGTCCTGGCTATATATATTTTCAAAGCCCTGACTACATCTAGTAACTTGGAGTCCTCCAAGTACCTAGTAGCCGCAGGCACCACAATAGGTTGGTTCAAATGAAACGCTGATACCACCTTAGGGAGAAATTGGGGACGAGTCCTCAATTCTGCCCTGTCCATATGGAGGATCAGATAAGGGCTTTTACACGACAAAGCCGCCAATTCTGACACACGCCTAGCCGAAGCTAAGGCCAATAGCATGACCACTTTGCACGTGAGATATTTTAGCTCCATGGTCTTAAGTGGCTCAAACCAGTGGGATTTCAGGAAATCTAACACAACGTTAAGATCCCAAGGTGCCACTGGAGGCACAAAAGGGGGCTGAATATGCAGCACTCCCTTAACAAACGTCTGAACTTCAGGCAGTGAAGCCAGTTCTTTTTGAAAGAAAATAGATAGGGCCGAAACCTGGACCTTTATGGATCCTAATTTTAGGCCCATATTCCCTCCTGACTGTAGGAAGTGCAGGAATCGACCCAGCTGGAATTCTTCCGTAGGGGCCTTCCTGGCCTCACACCAAGCAACATATTTTCGCCATATGCGGTGATAATGTTGTGGTGTCACGTCTTTCCTAGCCTTTATCAGCGTAGGAATCACTTCATCTGGAATGCCCTTTTCCGTTAGGATCCGGCGTTCAACCGCCATGCCGTCAAACGCAGCCGCGGTAAGTCTTGGAACAGACAGGGCCCCTGTTGTAACAGGTCCTGTCTGAGAGGCAGAGGCCATGGGTCCTCTGAGATCATTTCTTGTAGTTCTGGGTACCAAGTTCTTCTTGGCCAATCCGGAACGATGAGTATAGTTCTTACTCCTCTCTTTCTTACAATCCTCAGTACCTTGGGTAAGAGAGGAAGAGGAGGGAACACATAAACTGACTGGCACACCCACGGTGTCACTAGTGCGTCCACAGCTATCGCCTGAGGGTCCCTTGACCTGGCGCAATATTTTTTTAGCTTTTTGTTGAGACGGGACGCCATCATGTCTACCTGTGGCCGTTCCCAACGATTTACAATCAGCGTGAAGACTTCTGGATGAAGTCCCCACTCTCCCGGGTGGAGGTCGTGCCTGCTAAGGAAGTCTGCTTCCCAGTTGTCCACTCCCGGAATGAACACTACTGACAGTGCTAGCACGTGATTCTCCGCCCATCAGAGAATCCTTGTGGCTTCTGCCATCGCCATCCTGCTTCTTGTGCCGCCCTGTCGGTTTACATGGGCGACCGCCGTGATGTTGTCTGACTGAATCAGCACCGGTTGGTTTTGAAGCAGGGGTTCTGCTTGACTCAGGGTGTTGTAAATGGCCCTTAGTTCCAGAATATTTATGTGAAGGGAAGTCTCCTGACTTGACCACAGTCCTTGGAAGTTCCTTCCCTGAGTGACTGCCCCCCAACCTCGGAGGCTTGCATCCGTGGTCACCAGGACCCAGTCCTGTATGCCGAATCTGCGGCCCTCGAGAAGATGAGCCTTCTGCAGCCACCACAGCAGAGACACCCTGGCCCTCGGGGACAGGGTGATCAGCCGATGCATCTGAAGATGCGATCCGGACCACTTGTCTAACAGATCCCACTGAAAGATCCTTGCATGGAACCTGCCGAAGGGAATTGCTTCGTAAGAAGCTACCATCTTTCCCAGGACTCGCGTGCAGTGATGCACCGACACCTGTTTTGGTTTCAGGAGGTCCCTGACCAGAGATGACAATTCCTGGGCCTTCTCCACCGTGAGAAACACCTACTTCTGTTCTGTGTCCAAAATCATGCCCAAGAACAGCAGACGCGTCACAGGAATCAGCTGCGACTTTGGGATATTCAGAATCCAGCCGTGCTGTTGCAGCACTTCCCAAGATAGTGCTACGTTGACTAACAACTGCTCCTTGGACCTCGCCTTTATAAGGAGATCGTCCAAGTACGGGATAATTATAACTCCCTTCTTCCGAAGGAGTATCATCATTTCGGCCATTACCTTGGTAAATACCCTCGGTGCCGTGGACAGACCAAACGGCAACGTCTGGAATTGGTAATGACAGTCCTGTACCACAAACCTGAGGTACTCCTGGTGAGGTGGGTAAATGGGGACATGCAGATAAGCGTCCTTGATGTCCAGCGACACCATAAAATCCCCCTCTTCCAGGCTTGCAATAACCGCCCTGAGCGATTCCATTTTGAACTTCCTTACATAAGTGTTCAAGGATTTCAAATTTAGAATGGGTCTCACCGAACCGTCTGGTTTCGGTACCACAAACATTGTGGAATAGTAACCCCATCCCTGTTGAAGGAGGGGAACCTTGATTATCACCTGCTGAAGGTACAGCTTGTGAATAGCCGCCAGCACTACCTCCCTTTCCCTGGGAGCCGCTGGCAAGGCTGATTTGAGGTAACGGCGAGGGGGAGTCGCCTCGAACTCCAGCATGTATCCCTGAGATACCACTTGTAGAACCCAGAGATCCACCTGTGAGCGAACCCACTGGTCGCTGAAGTTCCGGAGATGCGCCCCCACCGCACCTGGCTCCACCTGTGGAGCCCCAGCGTCATGCGGTGGACTTAGTGGAAGCAGGGGAGGATTTTTGTTCCTGGGAACTGGCTGTCTGGTGCAGCTTTTTCCCTCTACCCCTGCCTCTGGCCAGAAAGGATGCGCCTCTGACCCGCTTGCCTTTCTGAGGCCGAAAGGACTGTACTTGATAATACGGTGCTTTCTTAGTCTGTGAGGAAACCTGAGGTAAAAAAGTCGACTTCCCAGCTGTTGCTGTGGATACGAGGTCTGAGAGACCGTCCCCAAACAATTCCTCACCCTTATAAGGCAAAACCTCCATGTGCCTTTTAGAATCAGCATCACCTGTCCACTGCCGAGTCCATAATACTCTCCTGGCAGAAATGGACATTGCATTAATTCTAGATGCCAGCCGGCAAATGTCCCTCTGTGCATCCCTCATATACAAGACAACGTCCTTTATATGCTCTATGGTTAGCAAAATAGCATCCCTGTCGAGGTTATCAATGTTGTCTGACAGGGTATCAGACCATGCTGCTGCAGCACTACACATCCATGCTAAAGCAATAGCAGGTCTCAGTATAGTACCTGAGTGTGTATATACAGACTTCAGGATAGCCTCCTGCTTTCTATCTACAGGCTCCTTTAGGGCGGCCGTATCCTGAGACGGCAGTGCCACCCTTTTAGATAATCGTGTGAGCGCCTTGTCCACCCTAGGGGATGTCTCCCAGCGTAACCTATCCGTTGGCGGGAAAGGGTACGCCATCAGTAACCCTATTAGAAATCACTAGTTTCTTATCAGGGGAACACCACGCTTCTTCACACAATTCATTTAATTCATCAGATGGGGGAAAAGTCACTGGCTGCTTTTTCTCCCCAAACATAATACCCTTTTTAGTGGTAACCGGGTTAATGTCAGAAATGTGCAACACATTTTTCATTGCCGTAATCATGCATCGGATGGCCCTTGTGGACTGTACATTTGTCTCATCCTCGTCTACACTGGAGTCAGACTCCGTGTCGACATCTGTGTCTGCCATCTCAGCTAGCCTGGGCAGGCGCGGGCTGAGATGCCGGCTGTCCCAAGGCTGTTACGTCATCAAACCTTTTATGTAAAGAGTTGACACTGTCGGTTAATACCTTCCACATATCCATCCACTCCGGTGTCGGCCCCGTAGGGGGCGACATCACACTTATCGGCTCCTGCTCCGCCTCCACGTAGCCCTCCACATCAAACATGTCGACACAGCCGTACCGACACACCGCACACACACAGGGAATGCTCTGACTGAGGACAGGACCCCACAAAGTCCTTTGGGGAGACAGAGAGAGAGTATGCCAGCACACACCACAGCGCTATATAACACAGGGATTATCACTATACTGAGTGATTTTTCCCAATAGCTGCTTATTAAGACCAATTTGCGCCTAAATTTATGTGCCCCCCCTCTCTTTTTTACCCTTGTTGTACTGGATACTGCAGGGGAGAGCCTGGGGAGCATCCTTCCAGCGGAGCTGTGAAGAGAAAATGGCGCTGGCTGTGCTGAGGAAGATAGCCCCGCCCCTTCAGCGGCGGGCTTCTCCCGCTTTTTATAATGTTAATGGCGGGGGGTTTTGCACATATACAGTGTTATACACTGTATTATGTGCTATTTGTGCCAAAAGGTAAACTAATTGCTGCCCAGGGCGCCCCCCCCCCCCCCCCCAGCGCCCTGCACCCAACAGTGACCGGAGTGTGTGGTGTGCTATGGGAGCAATGGCGCACAGCTGCAGTGCTGTGCGCTACCTTAATGAAGACAGGAGTCTTCAGCCGCCGTTTTTCATCTTTATCTTCCGTCTTCTGGCTCTGCAAGGGGGACGGCGGCGCGGCTCCGGGGACGGACGATCGAGGTCGGGCCCTGTGTTCGATCCCTCTGGAGCTAATGGTGTCCAGTAGCCTTAGTAGCACAAGCTAGCTGCAAGCAGGTAGGTTTGCTTCTCTCCCCTCAGTCCCTCGTAGCAGTGAGTCTGTTGCCAGCAGATCTCACTGAAAATAAAAAATCTAACAAATACTTTCTTTTCTAGTGAGCTCAGGAGAGCCCACTAAGTGCATCCAGCTCTGGACGGGCACAGATTCTAACTGAGGTCTGGAGGAGGGGCATAGAGGGAAGAGCCAGTGCACACCAGATATAGTACCTAATCTTTCTTTTAAGAGTGCCCAGTCTCCTGCGGAGCCCGTCTATTCCCCATGGTCCTTACGGAGTTCCCAGCATCCACTAGGACGTCAGAGAAAGGAATCTTACAGTATAATCCCTTCCCCACAGCCACCATCCTCCTTAAAAGTTTTTCAATAAATAACAATGGCCCTCATTCCGAGTTGTTCGCTCGTTGACGATTTTCTCTATATTGCGATTAGTCGCTTACTGCGCATGCGCAATGTTCGCAGAGCGCATGCGCTTAGTTATTTTACTCAACAGTTAGGTATTTTACTCACAGCATTACGAGGATTTTTCTTCGTTCTGGTGATCGGAGTGTGATTGACAGGAAGTGGGTGTTTCTGGGCGGAAACTGGCCGTTTTATGGGTGTGTGTGAAAAAACGCTGCCGTTTCTGGGAAAAACGCGGGAGTGGCTGGAGAAACGGGGGAGTGCCTGGGCGAACGCTGGGTGTGTTTGTGACGTCAAACCAGGAACGAAACTGACTGAACTGATCGCAGTGGCAGAGTAAGTGTCGAGCTACTCAGAAACTGCTAAGAAATTTCTATTCGCAATTTTGCGAATCTTTCGTTCGCAATTCTGCTAAGCTAAGATACACTCCCAGAGGGCGGCGGCTTAGCGTGTGCAATGCTGCTAAAAGCAGCCAGCGAGCGAACAACTCGGAATGAGGGCCAATGTGCAAAGCCTCCTCCCTCACAACCGCTGTCTCTGCAGAAATGTGTTATTAGTCATGGAACTGACGTGATTATTTCTACATAGGTCCGTTAGCAACAAAGTTCTGCACAAAACATCAAAACCAAACAATGTTACAATTTTTATTAAATTTGTTTCTGCGTTCCTCATATTTCCAGGCATGTCACAAGGAGAACCCTGTACCCTACAATATGCCCCTCCACATCACCCTGGTATGTACTTGTTAAGATTTTTTTATTATATATAATTTGTCATTCTGTCATTCAATACTGAGGAGTTTCATGGCACGTGATGATCTTTTTAAATTAGTCATAATGCTCTTGTTTACTACACATGTATAAAAAGACTCTCATGCATCCATAGCCATGCCAACAGAGACACATTTTGTGCTTACAACCCCTTGTGCTAGGTGGTATCCGGTGAGATGGTCGACAGTGTTAAGGTCGACACTCATTAGGTCGACCACTATTGGTCGACATTGACATGGATTAATGGTCAACACATGAAAAGGTCGACATGAGTTTTTAGAAAAACTATTTTTTGGAACTTTTTCATACTTTACGATCCACGTGGACTACGATTGGGAACGGTAACCTGTGCCGAGTGCAGCGGTAGCGGAGCGAGGCACCTTGCCCGATGCCGCGAGCCATGCGAGGGGATGCTGTGCACTAATTGGGGTTCCCCGTCACCTTACGCAGAAAACGACACTAAAAGAAGCAAAAAAAGCATGTCGACCTTTTCATGTGTCGACCATTTTCATGTGCCGACAATTAGTCCATGTCGACCATGTCAATGTCGACCAATAGTGGTCGACCTAATGAGTGTCGACCTTAACTTTGTCGACCATTCATACCGGAACCGGGACACACTTTGCTAGCAAAGTGTGTCCCATATGGACTGCAGGACAGATGCATATGCCCGTATTTAAAGGTGTATAAGTTATGGGTGCATGATACCTTGTGCATAATACAAATAATTGATGAAGACAACTGACAGCTGCCTCTAAATGCGTCTGAATTGCTCCCACTTGTGCTAATTCTATAGTAGTTGTTGCTTCAATCCATTTTTTAGAGTGAAATTACCATTTCTGGGTGCTGTGGAGTGTGTCCGCCAGAATTACATGTTAGCTGGGATGTAATGAAGTCCAAGTTCAGCAGCCATGCGGGATGCCAGCTAACCTCGGACATTGTTTAAAGGAACAATTATTAACAAGGCATGGTTTAACCTTGTAAGTGATTGCCCCTTTAAAAAAACATCCGAGTTTGGCCGCTGAACTCAGACTTCGTGACATCCCGGCCTATATGTTATGAGGAAGCCAAATTTATACAGATATCATGGACTTTTACTGCCAATGCTATATTCCTGCGTGAGGTTTCTTGTAGAGTAGGGGAAGAGAGGTTTTCTTATTGCCTGGGGCTGTAGAGTGATCTGGTAACCTACTGTAGAACAATAGTCTACCTCCTAAGTGTTGTCAATAGAACTGTGTCTGTATGTTTGAAATCATTGCTCACATTTCCATTTTTTTTTCCTGTTTATATAAATAAGAGAGGACTGGATTATGCACCCAGAAGTCCTCATCCAGTTTTCTTGACATTAACAAACCCTAACCTCCTTCATCTCATATTCTCTTCTTAGTAGTTTATGTAAGAAGAAAACACAATCTATAAGACTGATCAATAATGTTCTGGTATAAGAGGTATCTTTATTCTAGAGGCAATGTTCTCAGTGACTTCAACTAATTTGTCTTAAAATAATGTTTGTCTTCCAAAGGGAATCTTGAGTTTTCACAATTGAGTGCATTTCTGCTGCTCTGACACTGGATACTTCAGGTCAGCCCTTGTCACTGAATTAGAGTAGGACCACTTATAGGTCGTATTGTCTTCTCTCTACAGTTCTCGGTGTATTTGGGTATCAAATTATTACAGCCATTTGTCAATACTTGCAATATATTTGCAGTCATGGATAAATATAATATGTTCAATTTTGAAGAAAGTCATATCAACAAGTACATAAGGAATATAGGAAAATCAGGAGAGATGGCTAATTTCTCAGTTATCAGCAATGGATGTGGTAGGTTTCCTTTGCAGGTATAGATGTAGGTAGAGGTCTCACCTGGATTGGCTTCTTCTTTGCCCCTTCATTGTTTTCGGCTTCTTCATGCTCTTTTACACCCTGTGTCAGGTTTGTGTAGTTGGCCAAGCCACCAAGAAGAGAGGAAACCATAGGACTCGTGTCCATTTCCTCCTGTAATACAGGATGATGAGCAAGAATTTGGAGAATTAGCAGGTTACACAAGGGAAAAAGTAAGAGGAAAGCGTAACATAAGAAGTTAATCGAGAAACAAATATGAAATTGTTGAACAAATACTACACATGGGCGGAAAATACTACACAGAGGGAAGATTCCCGGTGGCCAATGTGCATGCGGGGCCTGTTGTATTTGTTGACATGTGAGGGGTGGTGCTGCCGCCATGGTTACACGGTATACATCTGGTGCTGCCCACGTGAGGCCACTTTTACAAATTTTTCCAGGGCCACTTTCAGTTCCCAATCTGCCCCTTTACATGGGGTCAGAGAATGATGAGGGTAACACTGAAAACCTCCCTACCAGAAACCCAAACATTCAGCATGATCTATTCTAGACAATGTAGCACTGTTCATGAAAATAAAAAGACGTGCCATAAAAAGGCTTGTTATGAATATAGAGGTACAAAACTGGAATGAAAAATATCTCTGTAATTGGTATTACACAAAAGTTAAGACAAAAGTCCACTTTTTATTCCAGTTTTTCTTTGCGCTGCTTTTGTAAAGAGAATTAACATAGGAGATGAAGGGCAGAAGTATAATACTTAGGGGAAGTATTAGCAACGCTTGGCAGAGAGATAAAGTGGAGAGAAATAAAGTACCAGACAATCAGCTCTGACTGCCATTATATAGGCTGTGTTTGAAAAAGGACAACTAACCACTACATCATAATAATAATAATAATAATAATAATAATAATAATAACAATTTAGTCATACCGGGAAATACATTTTCTACAGTAATACTACATAAAGGGAAGGTTCGTTTTAAGCAGAACAGTGTGAAGTTTTGCCACAGTCTTGCATCAAATATATGTTTTAATTACCAGTACTCATATTATAAACGAGTTTTACCTGCAGTTATCTGTTTGTAGGCCTGTCATGGCTTCCTTCTTGTACCCCTCTTCACCAACTCCCATCTCTATACACAGTCTATGACTTACCTCAAACAGGGCCATATTTTTTCCTGTGTCCAATTCTGAACTGTTAATAAAAGGGGAGCTTTCCTTGGGATTCCCATCTCCTGAAGAGAAAAGAAACAACGTTTACAATATATCTTTGACTCTCATGATCCCCATTACAAAAAAAGTTATATCTCTCCGCAGACCATGGACATTAAAACCCTAAAGTAAATGGCCTCCTTTTAACAACATACATTTATTTTTTCACTGTACACTGACAAGAGATCAGTTCTTGAAGTAAATTAATACAGTGGAACCTCGCGTAAATAACAAGCACTACCAAGAAAGCACTTAACACCTACAAGGGAGTACTAGTACAAGAGGTAATGCTTTGGAGTTGGACTGGCGGAACCTCTGGAGTAATAATAACAACGTTACTAAAGTTGAGTGATGCTAAAAAAAGTCTCCCAACAGAAACTTAACACAGTACCTAAGCTGTGCTCATTTCTTGATGAACAGAGAATCAATTATGAAGTTCTAAAGCAATAAGCAAATAAGTGAGCAGCCAGCATTTGCCCACAGTTCCCTACACGTTGTCATCATCATCTTCATTATTCCCCTGATAACTACCATAATACAGCTCTTGTTCCTATCACATACTTAGTCTTTCCCTGTCATTATCAAGGGCTATCATTACAGTCATCCAGGCCTTCGTTGCCCACCGCTTAATAATGTGGACACTCAATTTTAACAGCTGTGCTAGCGATAATGAGAGAATAAGTTACAGTGCTCAATTTAGCATTATATTGCATTGTTACTGTACATATAACACAAAATATTGAGGGGCATTTGTAAGAACCATTTTAGGACTAAAACATTAATTAACCAGGGCAGATATGTTACATAGAGCATCTTCATATTACATCTAGCGTTATTCACACACCGTTTTTCAGATTCTGTTTTGCAGTTACAAAACAGACACAGTGGTCATGGCGACCACAAGATGGTCCAGGAAGTTGTCTTCAAACTAGATCCCTTTTTAATTATGAGTCAATCCATTGCATTATTGTAAAGCACCAGGTTGGTGTCCAGTTGCTGTGCCTAATTACCAGGAGCAATGAATAACCCAGCTTCAATATACTGTGCATTCACAAATGCATTTCAGCATCCCACTGTCGTAATGCATGGTTGCTTGTATTATTGTTGACTTCCTGTTAACTTGAACCAGTCTGGCCACTCTACTCTGACCTCTCATTAACAAGGTTGTATTTGCTCATAGAGCTGCAGCTCACTGGATGATATTTGTTTTGTGCACCTCTCTTTAACTGTAGACCAGGAGTGGGCAAATATCTACAGTGGAATGTGTATATCATCATCATCTGAAGGGCTGCTTATTGCCCGTCCCTGTTCTAGAGACTTTGTGCATGAACACTACAGGGGATCAGTCGTTTCTGAGATACTCAAATCATCCAGTCAGTCAAAGTCACTTCTTCCCACATCTGGTAAAGAAGTGATCCTTTTTAATAATATTTGCAATGGTTTCTATGAATTGAATGGCTACCACCTGATTGACAGATTAGATATTTGCATTAATGAGCAGGTGTACAAGAGTGGCCACTGAGAGGGCGATTCAGAGTGGCATTGCAATTCATATGCATTTACATTTAAATAGTGTGCACCAAATGAAATGAGGATATTAACCTGTATGTCGAGTCATATACATCTATGCGACCACACCACCTTTATCCATATGGTTGGTTAAATAGGCGACATCATTACCAGCATGAACTTGCACCAGGCATCAGAGGCGTAACTAAGGGGGCTCGAGCAGGGCACGTGCCCTAGGCGCCATGGCAGGCCCAGCAGAGGGGGCATCATGCTCACCCGCCCCCGTTATTACGCTGCTGCCGCCCGTTACCATTGCGGCGGCGTTCCCGCAGTATGCAGCTCCCTCCTACTTGTACTGCTGCTGGGAAGGAGCATGACCACAATGCCAGCGTCATGGTCCCTAACCTGCCTGCTGCTTGCATTGGCCTCACAGGCACACAGTCCCCGCTGCCTGCTCCCAGGCAGCTCCCGACACCCAGTCTCTCAAGGTCCCAGGCTCCAGCTCCTTGCCGAAGGTAAGGAAGGTGAAGGGACACAGACCGAGGGTGTTAAAATTAAGGGGGAGGGGGTACACACACAGAACAGAGACATAAAATGATGGGGGGGAACAGAGAGAAGCATAGAATAAAGGGGGGGGCACACACTAAGGCACAGAATGAAAGGGAGTGGGGGAGACACAGAGAGGCCAAGAATTGGGGGGGGGGGGCACAGGGAGACAAGAATGATGGGGGAAGACAATGCAAGAGGGGGATAATGGTTTAGCAGAGAGACAACGCCGGGTGGGAGATGATCAGGGCCGGATTAAGGCAGGTTGGGGCCCAGGGCAGCGGAGAATGTGGGGGCCCCGGCCTGCTATTGCTGTGAAAGCCCCCAACCCCACCCCCCCTCCATCTACCCGGCAGCGTGCACCCGCCGCTCCTTTAATCCAGCCATGTCCCCCTAAAAGGTGTGGGGTAGGTCCTTCAGACTGCTCCACATTTTACCTGTGTGTCTCCCTGGCAGGTGGTGCCCATGATGAGCTGGAGGAGTGAGCAGAGGCGTAACTAAGGTAGGGCGAGTGGGGCACGTGCCCTGGGCGCCTTGGCAGGCCCAGCAGAGGCGGGCGCCGCCAGCGGCCAGGGCATCATGCCCACTCGCCCCCGTCACGCTACAATGAGAGGGGAGGAGAGCGCAGCGTCTCTCCTGCCCCTCAATGTCCTCACTGCCACTGCAGCGCAGCACTGCGTGTGTCCGGTCTCTGGCGGCGTTAGCCAATCAGAGCTTGCGGACCGACTCCTGATTGGCTGCCGGTCCACGAGCTCTGATTGGCTAACGAACCGGCGCCACATAGCCGCCGTCGGAGACCTGGAGCGTTGAGGGGCAGGAGAGGCGCTGCGCTCTCCTCCCCTCACATAGCAGAGGGAAGGAAGCAGTGAGTGACTGGGGGTCTTATATCTGGCACTGTGGGGCATTGTATCTGGCACTGTGTGTGGGGAATGTATGGCACTGTGGGGCATGTAACTGGCACTGTGGGGCATGTATCTGGCACTGTGGGGCATTGTAACTGGCACTGTGGGGCAATGTAACTGGCACTGTGGGGCATGTAACTGGCACTGTGGGGCATGTATCTGGCACTGTAGGGCATTGCAACTGGCACTGTGGGGCAATGTAACTGGCACTGTGGGGCATGTATCTGGCACTGTGGGGCATGTAACTGGCACTGTGGGGAATTGTATCTGGCACTGTGTGGGGCATGTATGGCACTGTGGGGCATGTAACTGGCACTGTGGGGCATGTATCTGGCACTGTGGGGCATTGTAACTAGCACTGTGGGGCAATGTAACTGGCACTGTGGGGCATGTATCTGGCACTGTGGGGCATGTAACTGGCACTGTGGGGCATGTATCTGGCACTGTGGGGCATTGTAACTGGCACTGTGGGGCAATGTAACTGGCACTGTGGAGCATGTATCTGGCACTGTGGGGCATGTAACAGGCACTGTGGGGCATATAACTGGCACTGTGGGGCATGTATCTGGCACTGTGGGGCATGTATGGCACTGTGGGGCATTGTATCTGACACTGTGGGGCTTTATATCTGGCACTGTGGGTCATTGTATCTGGCACTGTGGGGCGCTGTATCTGTCACTGTGGATCTGACACTGTGGGGCACTGTGTATCTGGCACTGTGGGGCAATTGTGTATCTGGCACTGTGTAAAAAGGGGACTCTGCATGCGTACTGTGCAAAAATTTAATGAAGGTGTGCTGAGAGACGACACAAGGGGTAGGTGATAGTGTGCTGAGAGGCGACACAGGGGGTAGGTGATAGTCATGTTGGCACGCTCCATTTTCAGTGGCCACACCCCTTCTGGTGTGTGGACACACCCCTTCTGGAGTGTGGCCACACCCCTTCTGGTGCGTGCGTTTTTCGGCGCGCGCACATACTTCTTTTGCTGTGTTTTTGTTTGTTTTTTTTGGGGGGGGGCGCCACTCTTCATCTTGCCCTGGGCTCCGAAAACCCTAGTTACGCCTCTGGAAGTGGGTAGGGAAGGCGCCTCACCCTGCTAGTGGCGGGGTCCCCCAATTCTGTCCCTTAATCCGGCCATGGAGATGATGGTGTGACTGAGGGACAATGTAGGAGTAGGTGATAGTGTGCTGAGATACGACGCAGGGGGTAGGTGATAGTGTGCTGAGAGACGACACAGGACGAGATGATGACGTGACTGAGAGACAACGTAGGGGCTAGGTGATGGTGTGGCTGAGAGACACAGGGGCAGAATGTGACACAGGTTACATGAGTCTGGTTGAACTGCTGTTGTATGCTGATGACCTTGTTAATATTCCTACACAACAGGCATCTTCTGGACATTGTGATCTCCTCCATGAATAGTGAATAGTGACTGAAGATGCTGTCTGCCTTAGAGGATACATTTCTTCAGAGGTTCCACATTGTGAGAGACCATCATATAGGCAAGGCACATGTGGAATTGAAAAGAATGTTCCCAGTGTGACAAGAAACAGGTGGCGTGTCATGTTGGCACACCCCATTTTCAGTGACCACGCCCTTTCTGGTATGTGGCCAAACCCACTTTTTTGACGGCGCGTGCATATGCTCTATTTTTGTGTGTGTGTGTGTGTGGGGGGGGGGGGGGGGGTGCCATTCTACATCCTGTGCTCCAAGAACCCTAGTTACACCTCTGCCAGGCTTATACTTGGTGCAAGAGATCCTTCTGAAATTAGATGGATCTCTGCATTAACACAACTCAGCATAGCCTGTAGTTCTTTCTACATGACCTCAACATGCTCTCGTTAAACTTATGTGGCTCATACAGCTAAGCGGCAATTCCCCGATGACAATCCTCAATCCAGTTCACCAATCACCAGACTCTGATCTGTGATTTCTCGGAGGATCATCAAAATACTACATTACAAATCCCCGACCTGCCCATTCTTGGGCCAGAATCGGTGAATCAAGATTGTACAACATGTTAGATTTTGCAGATCCTCCGGCCCAGTCATCGGCAGAATGGGGAATTGCCCCAATTAAATGCAGGTGTAAGGGCTCCATTAGCCTAGGTGTTAACTCCCCATAGTTACACCCATTCAGTTGCAGGTGACGATGTGACTAAGTTGGGTATGACTTGAAATCGGTCACAGAAGCATACACTTGGCTACATAGCATGCATGCACAGTGCTAAACATCGCAAGATCCATCTGCAGAACTGACTTACATGAAACTATGCATCAGGCCTCCCTCAGCGCATATATAAAACAAAGTGTATTGATCCAGAAATCATGGTGACATCTACACCAATATATTAGCCTCATTCCTCAATATCATTTGAACCAATCATCATCATAAGTCTACCACCAAATTACCGTTCAATGGGGGTAATTCCAAGTTGATCGCAGCAGGAATTCTGTTAGCAGTTGGGCAAAACCATGTGCACGGCAGGGGAAGCAGATATAACATGTGCAGAAAGAGTTAGATTTGGGTGTGGTGTGTTCAATCTGCAATCTAATTTGCAGTATAAAAATAAAGCAGCCAGTATTTACCCTGCACAGAAACAAAATAACCCACCCAAATCTAACTCTCTCTGCACATGTTATATCTGCCTCCCCTGCAGTGCACATGGTTTTGCCCAACTGCTAACCAAATTCCTGCTGCGATCAACTTGGAATTACCCCCAATATTCCATCTTCTAATTATTGTTGAGCACGCAATGATTATCAGTGTAGAACCCCTCAATATTAGCTTCCTGCTTGCACTTTGGGTTAGAAATATATCACCTTCACTTCAGCCAGATATACAGTGAGTCACCATATACATTTCACCATTATATGACCTTTCCTATCTTACATTACATTTCTTGTTTTCATCCTTATGTCACAGGCCTTTACTATTATAATCTTTCACACAGAGCCATCATTATCTACAGTGCATCACAGTAATATAAAATTAAATACAAAACAAAATAGTCCTCATTTTCATCATATAAGGGTGTATTTAATTGGTGTCGGATCCGACACTGCACTATTCAATTTACAGGCGTTTTCGACAGGTTTCCACTTCCAACTTTGTTTAAAGTCAGATCAGCATTGTCGAAAATGGGCCAAAAACCTGTCGAAAGTGCCCGCAAATCCTACAAAATACGTGGATCCGCGGCTAATCTGCAGATCCACGTGTTTTCGGAATTCCCAACTTGTCGGAAAAATGCCACATATTCGACCTAAAAAAGTTGGAAAGTTAAGTTTTTCCGACATGACAGCAATTCCGACATGAATTGAATAGACCCCATAATGTACAAGTGACATGAACAATGTAAACTAGCCTGTAACATATATCCCTATATCTGAACTGTAGTGGTATCCCTCCTGTAAATATATTTTTATATTTGTGCCATATGATCAGTGCTGGGCGCACTTCAGGTGCTCCTTCCTCCTGTTGGAAAGACCCACACCCACCTCACATTGAGCCCTTTCCACTTCTGCTTATCTTAGTAGGTGGGACGTGGGAATATCATTATCTCCTCCTAGGACAGGAACCGGAGCTTGGATATGACAGCCAAGTGCAACACTTCCGGAGTAAAGATGGGCATGCAGTGTCATATAAATTGTACGTCAGACCAACAGATATTTTATCGGACAGCCTGGACCCACTGGATATCATGGCTATACACTGTGACATAACTCTCAGTTATGGCCACATGGAGGGAACAGGGGAAATGTCGGGAGGTCGGATGCAGCAGTGCATACACTTCCAGATGCGGCCGATCAATGATCGGATCATTCAGGCATGTTGAAAGGTTTTTCATGCCGACCGTCCGACCATCACTGATCGGTCGCACACATACGCTATGCAGTTTTCAGGCCAATCTGACAATAATCTGCATAATGTATGCCCAGTTAAACACTGATATTACAAAGACAATAAAAACACTGGATGACTGATATTATGTCTTTCAGCTGTAGGCGTCCTCTGCAACTGCTGAAATTCACCTAATGGTAGCACCGACCCAGCACATGGCTCACTGTGAAAGTGCTACATGTTGGAATATAATAGATAGCCTCAGCAGATGAAGTTCCCCTCATACACCCAACCTGTTTTATTGCAAATTGGAATGTGTATATTATAAAGAATAACAAACCTCATGATAAAAAATAAAATTTATATTAGAAGTCAACTTAGAGTTTCAAAACTTGTATAAAAGCAATCAAACGTATTCAATTTGTTTACTACCTATACCGACTGCCCCATCATTATGAACATACCTCATCAAACCAACTACTAATCAGTAACCTATCTCTCCTTGTAATTAACATCTTATTACTCATTACAGTTCTTTTAGTTATAATTAACATTACTCTCTTGGTGATTGTAATTACGTGTGTGTGTGTGTGTGTGTGTGTGTGTGTGTGTGTGTGTGTGTGTGTGTGTGTGTGTGTGTGTGTGTGTGTGTGTGTATAAATATGATCAGAAGTTCAGTTAAAATATCATTGGCGTCATCACAATCACCAGAATACAGAGTGACCCTATCAGTAACGACATCATCATTGGCTAGCTTATTATTTCTCAATATATGGCGATAAGGCTGCTTTCCTATTGCCTCTTATTGCACCATCGCCATAACCTATCAATAAGATTTTGCCATGGTAGGTGAGCAATACTCAGCATCATACAAATTCCCCCAACACCCCAACGCCCACATTCCATGAGAATTCAGCATGATATGGCCTATCACAATACAGCTCATCTCTATCAAAGTAATAATAAAGCCACTTACTATCAACAACAGACGTCTCATTATTGCCAAAACAATGGAAACAGCATTACGTTAATATAAAAAAAAATAACAATTTTGACTGATTCACAGTCACTAAATCCAGAAATTCCCTTTGCCAATCAACTAAATCAGTATTTCCTACATGATGTTCCTGCCCACAGAGCCATCTTGCTCTCTCTGGTATAGCTACTGTGATTGAGAGCCTTGTATTGTCTGTTTATGTATAATTTCATTACATTTCGTGTATTGATTTTATTATAATTATTTCAACCACACCTAGGGGTAAAATCAACCAAACTGCGATGTAAGATTGCACATTTCTCAAATCTTGGAAAGAGATAAATGGCAGGAGCTGATTGTTTGGTACCTTATCTCTCTTCACTTTATCCCTCTCCAAGCTTTATATATATATGCGTGTACAAAAAGGGTGGTCCTCAGGAAAAGGGTGGAGCCTCATAGCACCCCCATTTGCATCACTGTGGAGGTGTGCCCATCATTCTCCGAGATCCTGGACTGCCCTCAAGCTCTCCTCGCATTGTATATAGGTGCGCACGCACACGGCATCTATGCCTCCATTGCTCTGCTATGCAGAACAGCGGTAACAGTGCTCCCCCTCCTAATGGAACTGTCCTGCAGAGTGGGAGGTATGACATACCTATGGTAGGCTTACATTGTAGCATTTTCCTGCACACCCTATGTGACACGGTATGGGAGATGTAGGATGCCATTGCTGGTATTCAAATGCTGTCACAACGGCACATCGCTGTACATCGTTTCTAATTAAACCAACCTCCTACTGTGCTGTTTATTACAGTGAAATGGCACTCCAATAAGAAGGACATTTTATGTCACAATTAGGATGAAGTATATTAAAAAGGATCTGAAACAGAAGTACTGTAGCAATTTTTTGTAAAATATGTGTTTATAAGACAGACAACATCCAGGTGCAATTGGCAAACTATATACTGGTAATATAAACCATGTTAATACGTATTTAAAGAAACACAGACATTTGAGCATGGGTTCAATTTCAAACTATGTGGATTATATATATTCTCTCTAGCCATTTATCTAGTATTCCTCTGGGTGCTTAAGTTTCCTATCACTTTCTCAAAAGCATACTGGTAAATTATATGGCTGCTGAGAAAATAGACCCTAGTGTGAAGGGAATAATTTGAAATATTATTAACAGTTACTTACATAGCGTACACCCAAGGTTGTAGCTACTGTAGGTGCAGAAAGTACAGCTGCTATGGGGCCCAATGCTGAGAGGGGTCCATCTTCCCACTGTAATGTGGCACAATATGAAGTGGAGGTCCTATAGTGTGGCACAATATGAACAGGGGGCACTGTAATGTGGCACAATGTGAACTGGGCACACTGTATGTCATAATGTGAATTGGGGATACTTTGTGGCATAATGAGTACAGGCAGCCCTATAATGTGACATGTGAACAAAGGCACTGCTATCAGAGGCGTCGGAACTGGGGGGGCAAGGGGGCAGCTCGCCCCCCCCCCCCCCCCCCCCAAACATAGAGAAGTGCCGATCAGGGTAGAGGAGGAGCGATGTGCGGTCAGGTGATAGACCGCACATTACATCCTCCGCTCCGTGTAGTGAACGTCCCGCGCCCAGTGCGGACTCCTCCCCCGTCATTTTCAGGCATTTTTTTGTTTGTTATTGCTGCCGCTGCGATGCTAGTTACACAGCAGCAGCGGCATCCCTGCAGCCAAAGGAGCTCCGCCTCCTTGAGCTCTGCTCTACGAGGTGCGAGCATCCCGGCCGTCAGCTTGAGGGAGGAGGGGATCTCTCCGCGCGCGATGGATGCAGCCGACGGCGGACCTACTGAGCCTGGAGTCGGACAGGTGAGCGGGAACGGAGAGGGTGAGAAGCCTGGCTGTGGACTGTGCGGCTGGAGGCATCCCCGGGGACAGCGTGAGGGAGAGAGGTAAGAGGCGGCTGGAGGCATCATCCCCTGTGACAGCGGGGGAGGGGGAGGAAGCTGCCTTAGACGCTATCCTCTGTGCTCTGTGAAAGGGGGTGGGGGGGGGGTGGGGGAGGAGGCTGTCAGTGCTGTTGGGAGGCATCCCCTGACCCTGTCACCGTGCAGTGGGAGGGAGGGTTAGGAGGCTGGCTGTGCCCTATCATCCACTATCCCCCTGTCACCCTCACCATGTCACCCACTATCCCCCTGTCACCCACTATCCCCCTGTCACCCTCACCATGTCACCCACTATCCACCTGTCAGCCTCCCTGTCACCCACTATACCCCCGTCACCCTCACCATGTCACCCACTATCCACCTGTCACCATCACTGTCACCCACTATCCCCCCGTCACCCTCACCATGTCACCCACTATCCCCCCGTCACCCTCATGTCACCCACTATCCCCCCGTCACCCTCACCATGTCACCCACTATCCCCACGTCACCCTCACCATGTCACCCACTATCCCCCGTCACCCTCACCATGTCACCCACTATCCCCGTCACCCTCAGCATGTCACCCACTATCCACCTCTCACCCTCACCATGTCACCCACTATCCCCTTGTCACCCTCACCATGTCACCCACTATCCACCTGTCACCCTCACTGTCACCCACTATCCACCTGTCACCCTCACCATGTCACCCACTATCCCCCTGTCACCCTCACCATGTTACCCACTATTCCCCTGTCACCCAATATCCACCTGTCACCGTCACTATGTCACCCACTATCCACCTGTCACCCTCACCATGTCACCCACTATCCCCCTGTCACCCTCACCATGTCACCCTCACCATGTCACCCACTATCCCCCTGTCACCCTCACCATGTCACCCAATATCTTCCTGTCACCCACTATCCCCCTGTCACCCTCACCATGTCACCCATTATCTCCCTGTAACTCTCTCTCTCTGTCACCGTCACTACATGTCACCCACTGTCTCCATCACCTAGTATCTCCCTGTCTCCCTCACCATGTCACCCACTATTTTTCTGTCACCCAATGTCTTTTTGTCACCCACTATTTCCCTGACACTTTCTATCTCCCTGTCACACCTCCTTGCTGAGAAGTGCTGCTGTTGCTGCCGGCTGCCAGCGCTTGTCACTCTGACAGGCAGCAGCTGCGCCGGCAGCATGAAAAGCCGCTCCCCCCTCTCTGCGTCCTTACTGAGGGAGCCGCACTGCCTGTTGCTGCCGCTGCTGCCAGAGCCTGTCTCACTTACCACAGGCAGCGCAGCAGTGGCGATGGCGGCAGTGGGGGGGAGGGTTAGGAGGCTGGCTGTGCCCTATCATCCACTATCCCCCTATCACCCACTATCCCCCTGTCACCCTCACCATGTCACCCACTATCCACCTGTCACCCTCACTGTCACCCACTATCCCCGTCACCCTCACCATGTCACCCACTATCCACCTGTCACCCTCACCACGTCACCCACTATCCACCTGTCACCCTCACCATGTCACCCACTATCCCCCTTGCACCCTCACCATGTCACCCACTATACCCCCGTCACCCTCACATGTCACCCACTATCCACCTGTCACCATCACTGTCACCCACTATCCCCCCGTCACCCTCACCATGTCACCCACTATCCCCCCGTCACCCTCATGTCACCCACTATCCCCCCATCACCCTCACCATGTCACCCACTATCCCCCCGTCACCCTCACCATTTCACCCACTATCCACCTGTCACCCTCACCATATCACCCACTATCCACCTGTCACCCTCACCATGTCACCCACTATCCACCTGTCACCCTCACCATGTCACCCACTATCCCCCTTGCACCCTCACCATGTCACCCACTATCCACCTGTCACCCTCACTGTCACCCACTATACCCCCGTCACCCTCACTATGTCACCCACTATCCACCTGTCACCATCACTGTCACCCACTATCCCCCCGTCACCCTCACCATGTCACCCACTATCCCCCCGTCACCCTCACGTCACCCACTATCCCCCCGTCACCCTCACCATGTCACCCACTATCCCCCCGTCACCCTCACCATGTCACCCACTATCCCCCGTCACCCTCACCATGTCACCCACTATCCCCGCCACCCTCAGCATGTCACCCACTATCCACCTGTCACCCTCACCATGTCACCCACTATCCCCGTCACCCTCACCATGTCACCTACTATCCCCCTGTCACCCTCACCATGTCACCCACTATCCACCTGTCACCCTCACCATGTCACCCTCACCATGTCACCCACTATCCCCCTGTCACCCTCACCATGTCACCCACTATCCCCCTGTCACCCTCACCATGTCACCCACTATCCCCCTGTCACCCTCACCATGTCACCCAATATCCCCGTCACCAACTATCCCCCTGTCACCCTCACCATGTCACCCACTATCCACCTGTCACCCTCACCATGTCACCCTCACCATGTCACCCACTATCCCCCTGTCACCCTCACCATGTCACCCACTATCCCCCTGTCACCCTCACCATGTCACCCACTATCCCCCTGTCACCCTCACCATGTCACCCAATATCCCCGTCACCCACTATCCCCCTGTCACCCTCACCATGTCACCCATTATCTCCCTGTAACTCTCTCTCTCTGTCACCGTCACTACATGTCACCCACTGTCCCCATCACCTAGTATCTCCCTGTCTCCCTCACCATGTCACCCACTATTTTTCTGTCACCCAATGTCTTTTTGTCACCCACTATTTCCCTGACACTTTCTATCTCCCTGTCACACCTCCTTGCTGAGAAGTGCTGCTGTTGCTGCCGGCTGCAAGCGCTTGTCACTCTGACAGGCAGCAGCTGCGCCGGCAGCATGAAAAGCCGCTCCCCCCTCTCTGCGTCCTTACTGAGGGAGCCGCACTGTCCTGCCTGTTGCTGCCGCTGCTGCCAGAGCCTGTCTCACTTACCACAGGCAGCGCAGCAGTGGCGATGGCGGCATGAAGAGATGTGCCGCTCACCCGCCCAGGAAGACCACACTATCTCTGTCAGCTCTGAGTACTCTCTGAGTCCCGAGCTCCGCCTCCTCAGTGGGCTACTCTAAATCAAAGCGATAGCCGCAACACACAGACAGAATCCCACGTGTGACATTCTGGTGCTTTTTCCTAAAGAAAAGAGGAGGCGCTACTTACACTCCAAATATATGGTAATCAGCAGTCGGGGATGGGGAGGTGGGGCGGGTGGCTCTCCGTATGTTATAATCTGTATATGAATGTTTAATCCACACTTGGATTTAGAGTATTTTATTTATTCTAATAAAGCTATTTTTATATGCCCCTTCCCTCACTCTCCCTGTAAGTCCACCCTCGGTGCCCCTGCCCTCGCCCTCCCTGTAACTCCCCTCTCAGTGCCCCTGCCTTCACCCTCCCTTTAACACCCCATCAGCACCCATGCCCTCACCCTCCCTGTAACTCCCCGTCAGCATCCCTGCCCTCACCCTCCATGTAGCTCCCCCCTCAGTGTGCACTCACCCTCCTTCTAACTCCCCCCTCAGCATCCCTACTCTCACCCTACCAGCCCTCATCCTTCCTGTAACTGGACCTTCATTGCTCCTCACGCTCCTTCGAACTCCCTGTCAGCACCCATGCCCTCACCCTCCCTGTAACTTCTCGTCTGTGTCCCTGCCCTCACCCGCCATGTAACTCCCCATCAGTGTCCCTGCCTTACCCGCCATGTAATGCCCCCTCAGCATCCCAGCCCTCACCCTCTCTGTAACTCCCCCCTCAGCGTCCCAGCCCTCACCCTCTCTGTAACTCCCCCCTCAGCATCCCAGCCCTCACCCTCTCTGTAACTCCCCCCTCAGCATCCCAGCCCTCACCCTCTCTGTAACTCCCCCCTCAGCGTCCCAGCCCTCACCCTCTCTGTAACTCCACCCTCAGTGCTCCTCACACTCCTTCTAACGCCTTGTCAGCATCCCAGCCCTCACCCTCCTTGTAACTCCCCCTCAGCATCCCTGAACTCACCCTCCCTGTAACTCCCCCTCAGCATCCCTGCCCTCACCCTCCCTGTAACTCCCCGTCAGCATCCCTGCCCTCACCCTCCATGTAGCTCCCCCCTCAGTGTGCATTCACCCTCCTTCTAACTCCCCCCTTAGCATCCCTACTCTCACCCTCCCAGCCCTCATCCTTCCTGTAACTGGACCCTCATTGCTCCTCACGCTCCTTCGAACTCCCTGTCAGCACCCATGCCCTCACCCTCCCTGTAACTTCTCGTCTGTGTCCCTGCCCTCACCCGCCATGTAACTCCCCATCAGTGTCCCTGCCTTACCCGCCATGTAACGCCCCCTCAGCGTCCCAGCCCTCACCCTCTCTGTAACTCCCCCCTCAGCGTCCCAGCCCTCACCCTCTCTGTAACTCCACCCTCAGTGCTCCTCACACTCCTTCTAACGCCTTGTCAGCATCCCAGCCCTCACCCTCCTTGTAACTCCCCCTCAGCATCCCTGAACTCACCCTCTCTGTAACTCCCCCTCAGCATCCCTGCCCTCACCCTCCCTGTAACTCCCCCTCAGCATCCCTGCCCTCACCCTCCCTGTAACTCCCACGGCCACTACTATCAGTCACCATGACGCCAGCACTGCACTGGTCACTGCTAGTACTTGACCTACTCTCCCTGAAACATGGGACACATGGTGGGAAACTAGAGTGACATGGGAGAGCTGAAGTGCTAATTTTGCTGTTCTGTGTTCAAATAGTCGCCACCTCCAAGGGGAGTGTATATTTGCTGTGCAAGTGTGCGACTGCATGTGTACGCCGAGCTGCTAAAATCCATTAAAATCCACTTTGTGCAGTCTCTGCGCTGCCTAGTACTTACTCCTACAGTGCGATCACATCAGGCTGATCGGGGCCGGAGCTGACGTCAGACACCTTCCCTGAAAATGCTTGGGCACACCTGCGATTTTCCGGACACTCCCAGTAAACGGTCAGTTTCCACCCACAAACGGCCACTTCCTGTCAATCACCTTGCGAACACCCGTGCCAACGGATTTTTTGCATCATCCTCTCACTGACCAGCGACACCCATTGTTGCTGTCCAACGCGCTTGCGCCGTTAATACCTGATTGCCCACTGTGCGAAAACATACAGCAGCGATCAGATCTGAATGACCCCCTTAGTGTGTATCTGGCCATCTCAATGTATTTCAGGTGGATCTGGCCTTTAGCGATTCAGCAATTTAGGGGCACCAAAATGAGACTATATCTTGCCCCCCCCCCCCCCCAACCTAAAAACGTTATGACGCCCCTGATTGCTATGGTTCATGAAATAAATTAGGGCACTACTCTGGGGCATAACATGAACCAGGCCGCTACAGTGGCTCAGTAAATGAAATAGGGTACTATTAAAGGGCATAAATAGTGCTGCGCGGAGGTGTCTCTCTGGAAGCATTGGGACAGAGGCCTTTCAAAATGCTGCTATGGGGACCATAATGTTCTGGCTATGCGTACACCTATTGAGCAGAGCTTTACAGAGAATATTTAATCATCCACAGTGGAGATTACACTCTTTATTCCTACCACGTGGACACACACTACAGCTAGTTTTGTGTCAAAGGCACCTTACCTATTAGTATGCTTTTGGATTGTGGGAGGAAACCTACACAAACTCATGGGAGAACATGCAAACTCCACTCTGATAAGGTCATGGTTGGACTCAGGGGCGCTTTAAGAGAGGAGAAGGCCCGTGTGCTGCCTCCTCCGTCGGGCCCCCTCCTCTCTACAGGAGCGCTGTAGAGTCTGAGCACTAGAGGGCTCAGACTCTACTGCACATACGCAGATCTCCGGGAAAATGGTACAGTGGCCATTTTCCTAGAGATTTCTCTACTGCGCATGCGCAGAACTCCGTGAAAATGGCCGCTGCGCCATTTTCACAAGGTTTTAACAGCACCAGTGATGTCAGCGCGGGACTCCGGAGAGGTGAGTATTAAAAAATGGGTGCAGTGTGTGCGGTGTGGGCCCCCTCTGGACTCAGGGGCCGTGTGCACCGCACACACTGCACCCATTATAGAAACGCTAGTGGTTGGACTCTAACCCATAACCCTAGTGCTGTAAGGCAGCAAAGCTAACCATTGCACAATCATGCTTAATGCTTAAACACCCGGTGTACAGTGTTGTGTAATATGGTGGTGTTACAGATGTGTCTTCATATATCATTGCTGCACCAAACAGCCCCTCTCGGCCACGTGAGACTTCTACAGTTGGGAGTCTTTTTTTGCCAAAAATGCATCTTAGGGGTATATTAAATTAATGTCGGATCAGAAAGGATCCGACATGTGAGTATTCAGTAATCGGCCAAACTCAACAGGTTTGGCCCGTTCCCGACAATGGCAATCTTTCTTTTTTTAAAGTCAGACTGACATAGTCGGAAACTTGGACTAAAACCTGCCGGGTTTGGCCCCGCTTCCGACAGTACACGTGTTTTCCGACAAGTCTGGAATTCCCGACTTGTTGGAAAATCTGAGCCGGCATTGAATAGGTCAGAACCCATTCCGACCTAAACAAGTCGGAAACTGACGTCTTTCCGACAAGATGGCAGTTTCCGACAATAATTGGATACACCCCTTAGTCGCAATGCGATGCAACTAGGACAAACCAAAAGGCTGTCCTGATTAATCTGATATGAGACACTTGTACATATGTGGGCAATGGAGTCTCTAAATCTGCATACCAAATGCTACGACGCAGAGGCCATGGCTTTTTTGCATACCAAGTACCTTTGTGCTTCATATACAGATTCAGTCACACACAAATATACAAGTGTCACATAGCAAATCAATCAGCACAGTCTCATGGTACTTTCAATTCACATTGTGTTGTAACTAAGATTATTTTTTAGCACAAAAAAAAGACACCAAACGCTAGCAGAGTTGCATGGGACCTGCCATCACCCACTGTGTGGCGTATTGAGCTAGATGTATGAGGACACATCTGTATAGTCATAAGCAATAATACTATGATAAACATCTACAAATATATAAGGGGACAATATACAGATCTTGCGCAGGACCTGTTTTTGGTTAGATCAACACAGAGAACTCGTGGACACTCGCTCAGGTTAGAGGAGAGGAGATTCCGCACAATACGGCATAAAGGCTTTTTTATGGTAAGGACGATACGTGTTTGGAATTCCCTGCCCGAGGGAGTTGTAATGGCCGACTCAGTCAACACCTTTAAGAATGGGTTAGATAAATTCCTAATGGATAAGGATATCCAGGGTTATGGTGCGTAGTCACGCACTATAGTTATTATAAAATAGAGGGGTAAAACGTAATGGCAGTCATCAACTTCAGTCAAAATTTTATACCAAATAATCCTGCATAGGAGACCACAAATAGGTTGAACTCGATGGACAATTGTCTTTTTTCAACCTTAGATACTAGGTTAATACTGTAGCCATCAAAAATGACTCTGTCCTGATCACTACAAGTGCATCTATGGTGTGAAGAGGTACGTATCTGTGAAAGTTGTATTTTAGATGTAACACCCTTTAGGGTACGTTATTGGTAATAACACCCCTTTCAGTGCTAAATGTTGCTGCTTAATGCAGATACTGCATGTCCGAAACCCTGGGAGGGTTTTGCAGAAAAAAGGCGCATGGGATCCGAAAAGGGCGTGTGACCAAACAGGAAATATCATCGTAAAGGGGGTAGCTTTTCCTGCCTTTAAGGAAACATCTTAGAGCTGAGGAGCAGGAAGTGAGGTCCTACGCTCTCCAGGCAGGGGAAATGTCTGGGGCTGCTGCAGCAGCTACCATGATGCCCATTTAATGCCCAAGGAGAAAGACCTCTAATAGAGGACTGGAGAGAGACCTAAAGAAACGACTTGCGGTGAAAGATCTGCAGTGTAAGCAGCCTAGCAGCCATTAGAGGGGGGTCACTGTTGGAACTATGTGGCTATATACTTTACTTCTACTGATCGCTCGAACGGGCCTCTATATTAGTGCTGCTTTAAATTTTCAGGTCAAATATGCCACAATGTGGCCGCTTACAAAAGCCATCAGGTAGTAAATCTAGCCATTCATTATCATTCATCAAAGAATATTTGTAACTTAATCTAGTGTTTTTTGGAAGGGAAGTTTAGGGGTAACCGCAAATATAATAGTATGAATGGGGGATTCCTCCATTCCTGTCTGCAGCTGCAACCAGCCTGCAGACGCTACCAGATTTACAAAACTCCAGTATGCGATTTACCAAGCTCCGGTATGGTGTTAGCCTGTTGAAGACTCTGGGCTACACACAGCATGATTAACCAGGAGAGGGTTCCCCCAGAACCCTCTCCAGCAACAGCTGCACATGCGTGGTCAGCAATAATACAAATGAGCATTAGTCCTGCTACCAATTCGACCACATAGCAGGGACGGGCTCCTTTCGGTGCCCCTGTCCCTCCTACTGTGCCTTCATACATCTGCCTGATGTATGAGCATCTGCAATGTAATCTTGGGCGCTAATATCACACCCAGATCAGATTACAATAATAAATGGCCCCCATAGTCATCATAATAACCGAATTCTCAAAACTGGCCTTCATCATAAAATGTCCTGACATTCAACAAATTCCTTTACAGCAGCACAGACAAATCTTCTTAAACTGTATGCTGGTCCTTTATATTCCACAATGAGACATAGATTGTCTATGACTGGTCTAGTACATGACTTGGAAGTTTTTCCACAACAGTGCTTCCATTACAATATAAACCTGCCGGGTGACTTTTCATAATCCTCTTAATCAGTTAAAGTTCTTAGGGGCCTATTTATTAGGTTTCTCATCCCCAAAAATCAGCATTTTCTGCATAATTTATGATCATCGCTCCTTATCAAAATTTGAAGCAGGCGACATCTCCTGGATTTAGTTAAGTAATGCAGGATATTGTTGTAGTTCTTTTCTTAAATGGGGACTGTGATCTTCTCTAATTAATAAAGCTTTTTGGAGGTTGTCCCTCCCTTTTAGATAGCTAGCACTATCTTTAGGTGTCTTTAGCTAATGTAGCCTGTAGGCTACCATTTCAAAGTTTAACGTAGTAGATGGATCTTTGGATCCATCCAAAGCAAGATATACTTACACCTGCATGGCACAATGGCCACACATTGGCATTAGGCAATCGTGGTCCGAACCCGGCTTTACCCTGGGACAGACTCTTATTAAAACCATTGTCCCAACAAAAGGCTTTTGGTAAATTGCTCCAAAAAGTAATTCCTTATCACCCCTATATGTGGCAGTAAGGAATGATACTTATTGGGGGCCACATTGCCACCAATTACAAATGAGCATCACAATCGCAGAGCATATTATGATGTAGAACCTGTTCAAAATGTTTAGCTTCCCTCTATACTTTTCTTTGTCAATATATATATATATATATATATATATATATACCTTCATTACACTCTTCTAATTAACTGTACTACATATCTACTTGTTAATTGTTTTATAATCACTGTCATAATCATTTTTACTTCAACATTCCTCCACATTGCCCAATAGACCATCACCCCCTGTGCTCATTATGAGCACTCCCTTTCTATCCATAAAAATAAATATATATGTATTGTTTATTACTAATGTACTTAGCTCTGAACATGGTATTTTTTTGTACTCTAAAGCTTGCAATCAAATATTTGTTTCCCTAAGCGAATATAAGCGAGGGGAAAAATAGCAGCTGGAAGATCTTTTCTGGAAGCTGTGTGTCCAGCGTAGCCCTATTCTCAATCGCTGCGTGTAGCACATTACAGAACTAATCATTATCAGTATGGTAACACAGCTCATAAAATTCCGCTCAATAAAATAAGCCTGATCTCCTTCCCCACGGGCTACTCTCCCAATATCATCTCTATACAAACCTAAGCCTCTACTTTCATTATGATTACAAAGCTGTCAGTGATCGTCACTTACATATAGCCCATGACCTAGCAGTTGCACCCGCTCCCCCATTACCAAGAACAGAGAAATGATGAAATAATAGGAGAGAACAATACAATAATAGGGTCATTCGATCACAAGGACTTCTTGATTCCTGGACTAGCTACTTTGTCTGCACTCTCTGACCATTGCATGCGCTCTGATTTTCTTAGGTGTGTTACTCTAGGGTGTTTATCCTTCTGAATTGTTCACAGGTCAGTGATGCCTGTATCATGCCACCTTTAATGAATCTGCCATTGCCACCTCTCCGTTCCTTTAACACAATATATAAAGTTCATAGCACATAGAGGCAAATGTGTGTAATTCACCTATACATGAAAATACTTCTTAGTATTCATGATTTTCTATTACAAGGAGTGGGGTGTTGGCAGGAAGCTACAGTATCATGACAACTGGTGGGCGACAAATGGGGTTCAGTATCATATACCGACGGACACAATAACCACGGTCATAATCCTGACAGCCATTGGCCTACAGTCAAAATACAAACACAGTCAAAATACCGACATTCATTATACCAACATGTTCAAAATGCCGACATTGTCAGAATACCGACATTTGAAATGCCGACCTGTCAAAATACCGACACAATTTTTTCCTGGGGGTTGTGTCAATGTTGACACAGGTCGACATGGACACCGTCTAAGTGTACCGTGTCCCCTCGCATGGCTCACGCGCTTCGGGCATGGCTCGCTGCACTCGGCACACTATTATATTCCCATCTCCAGATCCACTGGGATGGTAAAGTATGAACAAGTCTGTTTTTGGGCAAAAATTCCTTAAAAATGCATATCGACATTTTATCATGTCGGCATTTAAAATGTCGGTATTCTGACTATGTCGGCATTTTTAACATGTCGGCATAATTAATATCGGTATTTTGAATGCCGGTCAGTGGGTGTCGAGATTATGACCGTCGGTATTGTGTCCGTCGGTAAATCAACTGCTACCCGACAAATGCTCTGGTTCTAAAATGGATGAATAACCTGCTAGGGCTTTACACATCCATATGGTGCGGTTCTGTTTCCAGACATTTATGTTGAATATTTGTTGGAGGACAAATTTTGTAAATAAAATATGCTATATAAGGTTAGTGACCTTTTTATTTGAATTATAATGTATAACAATACGGTTCCGGTATGAATGGTCGACAATGTTAAGATCGACACTCATTAGGTCGACCACTATTGGTCAACATTGACATGGTCGAAATGGACTAATGGTCGACACATGAAAATGGTTGACACGTGAAAGGTCGATACATGAAAAGGTCGACATGAGTTTTTTTACTTTTTTTGGTGTTTTCTGCGTAAAGTGACGGGGAACCCCAATTAGTGCACTGCGTCCGCTGGCATGGCGAGCGAGCTTTGGGCAAGGAGGCTCGCTCCGCTAACACTGCGCTCGGCACAGGTTACCATTCCCAATCGTAGTCCACGTGGATCGTAACGTATGAAAAAGTTCCAAAAAAAGGAAAAAATATATGAAAAAAGCATGTCGACCTTTTCACGTGTCGACCATTTGTCCAGGTCGACCATGTCAGTGTCGACCAATAGTAGTCGACCTAATGAGTGTCAACCTTAACATTGTCGACCATCTGAACGGATACCTAACAATACTGCTTCATAAAATATTTCATCTTTATAAATACTGATGAACTGTATTTATGTGCTACCATAATTTGCTAGATGTCTCCACCTATTACATAAATGCATTTTTGGGCAAAAAATTACGTATTATATAAGGCCTTTCTGCGGTGCTTTTGATTCTCCTGTGTATGGCGATCTTTCATCTTTGGCCTAACAACCTTAATCCACGGTTAATATAAACAGGACACTCAAAACTACAAATATATGCATTTCTCGGTATGGAAGAGGTGTACAAATTCAAGATCTTAATTAAGAAGATTGATCTATATTTGAAAATTAAAAATGCAAAGATTCCAACAATTTCAAAGGAGGGAATTCCCCAAGCTGCTGTTTAGTCAATTAAATAGATGGTCTGATTAGATAAATTCATAATGAATGAATAAATCTAGACCCAAACCACAAAAAGAATTGTTGGCTTGTGGAGGAGGGTTGTTTATATAGAACAGCAGTAGATTCAAAAGATGATTGTAGGGTTAAAGGGACACTCACTAAAATTATGCATAATATATATTTATGTTTAAACAAGTAGAACATAGTTATCTACACCATATTGTATCATTTTTAAATAAAAGTCCCTAGTTTGTGCTATAAACAAAAAAAACAGCTGGTTTATAATGCATTGCCTGATAAAGTAGACTTTAATCAGTCAGTACCAGACTGAGTGAATGGGGAAGGATATACAGATTGAGTCATGTAGATATTTATTTATTGCCAGTTATTTATATAGCGCACACATATTCCACAGCCCTTTACACAAATATACAGTGGACATATACAATAATTGATCCCAAACCAGTTAATCTGAGAGTAAAATATTAATGTAACATTTTATTTCTGACCCATTGATAACAGTACAGTTAATTTTCAAAGTGGTAATTTGTTTAAGGTCATTTGGAATTACAGGTTATATTACATCCATATCAAACTCAAGGCAATGGCTATACTGACAAGTAATGTGAAAGGTGTGATGCTGTACCTAGTTCATTTGTTGGTGTATTCACAGAACTGCCCACACATAAGTAGTAGTCAGTCACAGTACATAACAAGGTAGGATCCCTTTATTTAGGGTCTGTGCCTCCTAACCACTGTGGAAGATCTGGTTCCAACGATGCAGTTAAAACACTTACATTTTATCCCTGCAGGATTATTTTGGTAAATTGGAGACAAACCCCCTTAAACAATCGCTTCACGGATATAAACTGTACATTATTCACTGACACTTTCCTAATGAATGTATCCTTCACAGATATCCCCAAATACATGTCTTTTAGTAGGTGCAGCAACACACACTTAGTATGAGCTGTGAGAGGTCTTGTGACAAAATGTGACAAAGTATAGCAAGTGTGAGTGTGTTTGTGAATAGGAATCTTTTCTTTCAGCTGATAAATATATGTTTTGTAACTGAGAAAAAGTTATAAATAAAAGCAGACTTGAGACATCTATACCAAAACTTGAAGCACAGAACACATTTTTCTGTTAATGTTAGTGTCCCTTTAAATCCTATCAGTGTGATATAGAAGAGTCAGGATGTAAGAAGAACTGAATGGTGCTCAACTGAATAGGAGAAAAGTTGCAGCACTGATTGTATCATTCTGTAGGAAAATGGCTGAACGTGTGATGCAGGGAAAATGACAGCGATTGCAGTGATTATAAATATGTGAGGAGACAGGCAGCAGTGATAAAGCGAGCATACCAACAGGGGGACGTCTGGGGAGCAGGGCACTGCTGGCTGAGTGTGAGTGAGACTGCGGGGCTGCTGATGCTGATGGCGAGGTGCAGGATGCATGCACCACTGCTACTGGGGACATAATCGAGCTGATCGGATGTCACACGGGATGTGAGAAGTAAACAGACATCATGTCAGGACAGTCAGGGAGACAGCATGAGGAGAGAGGTCACCCGATGCGGGTGAGGGGCAGGGGGGCACAGGTCACTGGCTCAGCAGCCAGAGAGTGAGATTAGACATTAGCATACATCACCACAGAGTATCAGGGAACATGAAGTGTGACTCCTGCTGGATAGAATGAAGGTCTTTAGCTGGGAGATTTATGCAGCGATCAGTAATAGAGCAGGGCGATGTAGCAAAATGGGTCACATACAGTACATAGCAATGTGATGGACAGTCTGCGCTGCGGCACATACAGGTGGGAGATGGTCAAAGAATATTACAGCAACCACTTCTAGTTACTGGATAGCTGGGAACAGATGCCCTGGCACAGGTCTATGAATACTGTACAGTATGGTGCTATGCAGCATGCACTGTATGAGGCAGGGGGCTATACATGAAACTGAACTGTACGTCCTTGTACAACACGTATACTCTGGTGTAATGTATCAGCATGAAGCAAGTGCTGCCCTGGAACTGCAGAGGCACTGGGGTCATAAGTAGCTAAACGTGCTCGGCAGATACAGGGGTAGCCCGTCCAGATTAGCAGCAAGTGCTATGCGCATGCAGTTGCAGGGGGGTGAAGTGCAACAGTGTGTGGTACTTGGGTTTTAGGGTGCACTGCACAAGGCAGGGTTACCCAGGCCCCGAGTTGGGTGGTCCAACTGGTCGTTTTTGGGTAATGTGTATGTTATTCAACAACCTCATGGCCCCTTGCTGTTTTATGAATGGGCTTTAAACTGAGCATAAGATAAGGGGCCCACTTTCCCCTGTCTGGTCACTACCGCCCCCCACTTCAGAAGCAGCACTGCGGAGAATTAGCTCCCCCCTCTCCCCCACCTCCCCGTTGTCAGATTCCACCACTTACCTTGACTGGTGCCCCCCTCTCCTTCCTCACACTCTGTCAGGTTATTCAGCATCCTCTCCCAATCTCTCTCGGGTTCCTTTTCTTCTTTACCAGGTACCGATGCCTAATACTGCAGCAGCGATGCTCAGTGTGAGAGAGGGAGAGACGGAGAGAGGAGGAGGAGGAGGAGGCTGCAGTGCAGAGATCCTTCAGCGCGCACACTCACAGCCCCATGCACAGGAGGGGAGAGAGGGGAGGGAGGGAGAGAGGGAGGGGGACGTGGAGTGAAAGAGAAAGATGGGGGAGAAATAGAGACAGCCAAATGGGAAAAGGAGGGAGCACATAACAGCAACAGAAAACATTCTAGATATAAAAAGGGAGAGGGGTATAGAGGGTGTGAGAGGGAAACACAGAGATACGAAATATGGGAATTCCCTTATCTCTGTCTGGCTGATGAGTTTATGCTGAATGGGATCATGGATACATGAGCGACACCAGGGAATGTAACACACCGGAGATAAGAAGAGGTGTATGTATCTATCCTCTGTGTTATACACCTTCCAGCCCTCACGGTCTGCAAATGGTTGTCATTCTAATCATTGCAGTGCTCTGTATTAGGCACAAGTCATTAAACAGTATTAGTTCAGCTCGGGTCTATTCCACTGACACCTTCATTAGTCCGGTGTCTGGCCACATCCCTGCACATAACACTAAACATCTCACTTACATCTCGCTTTATTTTTAATATCAGATACAATGGAGCTGAGGTTCAGGGGTTATTAGAGGATCAGTGGTCCTCACTTCAGCTTCTAATAACTACCCAGCATAATGACACTCATTATAACTTACCTTACGTTTTTACCTGTCACCAACCTGCTGGTGTTCGGTGCTCATAGGGGTCAACTAGACACTGGGTTCATGCCAAATGTCATTTATTCAATGTTGCAATTTGAAAGATGGGGACACCTGCCAAATGCTAATCTGTGAATTGACTGGTTACATTTGCAACAGGTCACAAATCCCAATCACTTCCTTTCTCCCATTAATCAATTCTGATTAAATTAACAAAACCTACATGCATTTGCTTCCAGCAGTAACAGATAGCTCCTCTTTATGTATTAACACTAATTGTAATTCTTTTTAGATTTTGTTTTCTCTTAGGAAAGGACGATTTTTATTTATATGTGAATTTGTATGTGATATTTGTGTTGCTGTAGAACATTTTGATTGTGAAAATGTCTTGGCTCCATTTAAGTGATCAGTTTTCATCTATAAATATGGACTTTGTAGTCAATTAATGTGCATTAATTGCACAAAGTATGAAAATGAAGGTAAATTGCTATACCAGCTTGATAAGTCATTTATGTACAGTTTCAGAAATGTCATGTAAGTGTCTATAATAATATACAACAAACATATGACATATTTCCCCATTGCTCCCTTCATTCTTTCCCCTTCACTTTGATCATTCTCATATTTCCTTTTTCCTCCACACCCCTTGGGAAGGAATCACTTAATCGTGTATTCTGGAGGCATAGCTGTTCCCTTCTGAGTAAGGATGATGCTCCAGAAACCTGTATCCAGAGAGGACACTGCAGGAAGGGAGGGGGATGGGGGGGGGCTGAACTGTCATTTACATTCAGATGCAGTGACACTGGAAATCTTCACAATTCTGCAAGAATGTTGTAATCTACCTGTCCCAGAGCAAAAGTAATCAAACCAATGAGGTACCAGCAGCGTTATTTAATGTACTGTAGCCAGGCGGAAAGTATAAAAGCAATATGTCCTTTGTTCTGAGCTGGTATAGCCTATGTATATATATATATATATATATATATATAAAACCTATGTACAATTGTACTGTATGTCCTGCTTACAGTATACAATCAATGCAGTGCTGCTTTCTTACCTGTGGTATATGTTCTTAATAGGGTAGCTCCTTTGTACCTTGGGGTAAATACAGCTTTTTAAATGTAACTAAAAATGACACCTTCCTTCCTATACAATTAGGAAAAAAAAATGTCACACACGTCAGAAACAATAATATAAAAGGGGTTCTCCACCTTTGCCCTTCACCTTAATTTGTGGCCTCTTTCCCCCAATAAAGTGGTCAGGTTGGGGTAACTGAATTGCTACCTCTAATGGACCCTTATATGTACAGTAAGTGCTGTGCATTGTCTGAAAGAAGTATTGGCGTTAGCAGCTCGGAAGATTCATTTAAACACAGAGGCATACCATCTCAGGAATCATGGAAGTAATCTTTTGCTTCTCATTGGACAATTGTGATTCCAGCATCAGCTTAATGGGATGGAGATTCAGAGATTCAGCTTTGCAATAACTAGCAGCAGGTTTCTTCCGTATAACCCAATTTAGAACACCTCTGTTAGTATAAAACCTTTGGGTCTGCTGATGCAATCTGATGGGGTCAATGTCTCTATCTTTTTAAACAATGATAGGACAAGCAGCCCACATTTTGTTGTAGAATTTAACTCTGAAGATGATACTGTAATCCAGTGTTTCCCAAATCTGGTCTTCATGCACCCTCAAAAGCTCATGTTTTCGATATTTCTTACATAGATTTAGTCTACTTGGCTAGGACAGTAATTATTCTGCCTAATTCCACAGATAGAAGTCCTAAAAATGTGAGCTGTTAAGGGTGCGTCATGACCGGATTTGGGAAACACTGCTCTAATCCAAGCCTATGTCTTTACACCAAACCTATTTTGAGATTACTTTGATCTAACATACAGAGTCTAAAAATATAAGACTTACATAGCTGCATATTATTATTCATATTTTGCAAAGGTATTTTTTAGAATAACCCTGAGCATATTTTTCCATTGTTACTGAAAGTGCTTTGTATGTATCACGCTGTATTGTGTCTCATCTATATGTGTCTCTGTATTGCTTCTTATCTATAGAGTATGTATGTATGTCTCACATACTGTACACATAAATAGCACTTGATTGCTCAAAGTTAGAGCTATTCGCAAAACGGGTTTGTGTGCAACTCTGATTCAGCCTCTACATATCCAGAAGTATTTGAACACTGTTTCTAATTAATACATTAGGCCATTTCATCCACATCCATTGCCAAGCCAGGGTTCTTTACAATATGTGTCTCCATAGTCATGCCCATAACTGGGGGAAGGGAGGGCTAGAGGGGCGCCGGATTTGAGGGGATGCAAGCTGTCCCCACCCCCAACACTGCTGCATCCTCTCCTCTACCGGTCACCGGCATAAATACCTCCGCTATCTCCGTGTGCCTCGCTCCCAGCGTTGTTGCTGCAGCCTGTGTGGGTGTCTGTGGACAGTCTTTCCTGGGCTGGGGAAACCTTGGGAAAGTTTTGCAGTGTCCCAACAAGTCAGCAGGCTGAGACTTCTATACCAGACTGCGCATGGTTCCGCCCCCCATGGCTCTCCTCCAATCACACGCAGGACAGGAGCTATGAGTGTACACAGAGACACAGACACCGTAGGCAGCAGCAGCTGAGTTCCAGCAATGACCACACACCTTGCTCCCCTGAGGATCATCAGAGCAGCAGCCCACTGCCCTCACACCGGCCCCAGGGCGGCCACCTCTGTGCATGGGAGATCACAGCCACTACTGTGAGTGAGAGGATCTATAGTGAGCCCATCCATAGGCATTACATTTGTAGGATATGTATATATATATATAGAGCAGTGCCGTAACTAGGCATTTTAGTGCTGTGTGCAAGAAACGACAGTGGCGCCCCCCCCATGTAAGATAGGGGCAGTGCGCGCCGTAGATGCGTGAAAAATTTATAGGGGCGTGGCTTCACGGGGAAGGGGCGTGGCCACAAAATAATAGCATTACATTACAGCAGACAGCGTCCCCCTTTTTAACACATTACAGCAGATAGTCCCCCTTTTTACACATTGCGGCAGCCAGTCCCCCTTTTTACACATTGCGGCAGCCAGACCCCTCTTTACACATTGCGGCAGCCAGTCCCCCTTTTCACACATTGCGGCAGCCAGTCCCCCTTTTTACACATTGCGGCAGCGGCAGCCAGTCCTCCTTTTTACACATTGCGGCAGCGGCAGCCAGTCCCCCTTTTTACACATTGCGGCAGGCGGTCCCCTCTTTACACATTGCGGCAGCCAGTCCCCCTTTTTACACATTGCGGCAGCCAGGCCCCCTCTTTACACATTGCGGCAGCCAGTCCCCCTTTTTACACATTGCGGCAGCCAGTCCCCCTTTTTACACATTGCGGCAGCCAGTCCCCCTTTTTACACATTGCGGCAGCCAGTCCCCCTTTTTACACATTGCGGCAGCGGCAGCCAGTCCTCCTTTTTACACATTGCGGCAGCGGCAGCCAGTCCCCCTTTTTACACATTGCGGCAGGCGGTGTCCCCCTGAGAGAGAGAGAGAGAGATATACTTACCATCTCCCTGCTGGCAGTCAGGCTCCTCGTGCAGCTTCCTCGGTGCAGGCAGTGAGGTGAGAAGGAGGAGGAGGGAGGGGGAGCAGGGAGCCGCAGCAGCGCTATGTCATTGGTAGTAAGCGCCGCTGCAGCATCCCCCTCTCCTTCCGTATTGGCTGCCCGGCGCTGCTGTGGATCCTGGGATGCAGGAACCGCATCCCAGCATCCACAGCAGTGCTGGGCAGCCAATACAGAAGGAGAGGGGGATGCTGCAGTGGCGCTTACTACCAATGAAATAGCGCTGCTGCGGCTCCCTGCTCCCCCTCCCTCCTCCTCCTTCACCGCTGCCCGGCGCTGGTCTCTTCTCCCTCCACAGCGCGGCGCACGGCGCAGAGCAGAGGCGGCATGTAATGAGTCAATTTGACTCATTACATGCCGCTGGTCGTGCGCCCTCAGGGCAACTGCGCTGTGTGCCAAGCCCACTTGGCACACACATAGTTACGGCCCTGATATAGAGAGAGAGAGAGAGAGTAAATCTAGAAGAAGTCCATCTTTGCAGAGTACCTTTAAAGAGTGCATCTATTGGGAGCATATATATAGGGAAAGCATCTATAGAGAGCGCATCTATATGGAATATGTCTCTGAGTAAATAGATCTGTGCTTGCTGGGGGGGGTGCTACATTACTGCCTTGCCCCCGGTGACAAGAATCCTAGTTTCCTAGTTTCGGCCCTGCCATATTGTCAGCCAAACACTCCCGAACATGAAGACTATACAGATCAGTGAGATCCATGCAGGCTTCTCTGTGTAAATGTGTTTAAATTGTGAAAAAAACAAAACCAAAATGGCTTGGGGTCTCCCCACAAGCATAACCAGCCCCGGGCTCTTTGAGCAAGTCCTGGTTCTAAAAATACAGGGGAGAAAATGTGTGAGGTCTCCCTGTATTTTAAGAATCGGCACCAGGCTCTGGTTCCAAAAATACGGGGGGGGGGGGGGGGAGAGACGTAGGGGTCCCCCAGCATTGGGCTCAACTAGCCAGGGAGGTAATGCCACAGCCAGGGGACACTTACATTGGTCCCCTGGCTGTAAATTTAACCTTGCTAATTAGTAAGCCCTGGCTGGAGTTTCCCCACTTCCAGGCACCCAAGGACAGGGCTGAAATCCGGGGCTGTCCCCGGCATCCCTGGTTGATAGTCTGTTATTTAATTTTGGTTTGGAAAAAAAAATGTATATATATATATATATATATATATATAGGGAGGGACTACAGGTCCCAGCAAGCCTCTCCCGCATGCTGGTACTTGGAGAACTACAAGTACCAGCATGTGGTGCATTAAGGGATTGCTGGTACCTATAGTCCCCCTGTAAAAGGAATATTAAAAAAAAACAGTACTCACACGCCGTGATATTACTTGCACACTCAAACATACCTACAATCCCTGTAGCCATTCAAGTCCTCATCTCCAAATAGCATCTACATAAACTGTAAAAAAAAAACATACTCACCTATTCCTAGTGTAGATCACGTCCTCTTCAGTCCATGTAGGCATCCTAAGGGTTAAAGAAATAAATCACAAGACCCTAACCAGTACGGACTAAGGAAGTGTATGCAGTGCTATTTTTGTAGATAAATAGGTTCAGAAACTCTCGGGGGTGGGCAGTGGTGGGCGGAGCTGTGGGTAATGTGGGAGGAGCTACCGTAGGCGTGGCACCTTTGTGTTTCTTCCTTGGCAAGAATAAAGCATTTCTGCATGCCAGAAAGGGTGTGTGGCCTCGCTGCAAGGGACATGTCCTTGCTGCAAGGGGCATGGCCTTGCAGGAAAAGACCACCTTATACCCCAATTTTGCAACCTGCATGCCCAGACATTGGCCACCACAGGAAAAAAATTCTGATTCATGCCCCTTACATAACTTGCCATTTTTCCTCCTTATAGTAATGCCCCTTACACAATATGATACACCGTAATTTCCATTACACATTATGCCACACACCGTAATGCCCATTGCACAATGACACGCACTGTAATGCCCATTTCACATTATGCCACACACCGTAATGCCCATTATACAATATGCCACACACCGTAATGCCCATTACACAATGACAGACAACATAATGCCCATTACACATTATGCCACACACAGTTATGCCCCTGAAACCATTTTATGCCCCACACACAGTATTGCCCCATACAAATTATGCCCCACAGTAAGGCCTCTAATTACTTTAAAATTACCTGCTCGTTGTCAGTGGTCCCATGCTCATTGTCAGGGGCTTCATGCTCGTTGTCTGAGGCTTCATGTTAGTTGCCAAGGGTTTTATGCTAATTGTCAGGGGTTTCATGCTCTTTGCCAGGGATCTCCTACTTGTTGCAAAGGGTTTCCTGCTCGTTTCCTTGGGTCTTCTGCTTGTTGCCAAGGGTTTCATTCTCATTGTCAGGGGTCTCATGCATGATGCCAAGGGGTTTCATGGGAGAAGATACATTTCTGCATCTTCTCCAGGTGGCGCCAACATTCCCGGCACTTCCATGTCACTGACAGACGCTAGAAGTCAAGTATGACCTCTAGCATCTGTCTCCCACAGCCACCGGCGCTACCAAGACAATATGAGGATAGCAGGGGCTAAGAACACACTGTGTTTTTCCCACACACGGCCATAAAAAAAATGCTGGAGCCAGTGGGAGGTTCCGTAATGCTATTCCTGGTGATTCCATTTTCAAAAGAGCTTCAGGAACGGCATTCCAGACCAATCAGCCACAATAATAGCCCTGAGTGTATGTGTTTACACTTACCCTTCCTCTACACCAGAGACTATCAGCCTTTTACAACTCGTGGCACACTGAACAATATTTAAATATTGTCAAGGCACACTCAAATATAATGGTGATACATGATGCAGTTGTGTGTCCTAGGATGTTATGTCGCAGCTTCTCCATAAGTAACACCTGAGCCACATCTCAGAAAGCCAGAAGAGCCCAACACTGCCCGGGCCCAAAATTAGAACTAGCTCTGCAACCACTAAACCCATCAGTACTGATCATTCCAGGGCCTCAGTAGCAGCAAAACACTGACGTGCCTGGCTCTGCTTCTATGGCGGCACACCTGGAGACTGCTCAGGGCACACTAGTGTGCCACAGCACAGTGGTTGAATAACACTGCTCTACACGAATGAGCAGGACCCGGGTGACTTCTGTCATTAGAAGAGCCACCAGCTAATCAGAGGGTGCCTCTGTTAAAGATGCCCACTATTGACTCTCACATGACCACTAGCACCTGTTCCACATTTTATCCATGATAGCAGTCCATCCATCATAGCAGTCCACCTGTTTATGCATAGGTGTAGATGTTTGGTCGCTGCAATACGGTTCTCTGGTAACTGGGGCTAATGTTGAGTTTCAGGTTCCATTTCCAGTTTTGTGTACTAGGATGTGGGTCCCAGGTCTGGGTATCTATGTTGGATGCACAGATCTGAGCTTCCCACTTCTATTCTGGGTTCTGAGCTCTGAGTTCTTGATTCCAGTCTAGTTACATTTCTGAGTTTCTACTTGCTTGGTTCCCTGAGCTCCGAGTAGTGGGTTCCAGACCCAAGTTCCTGGATACAGGTGCTGGGGATGAGTTTACCATGATCAGTTCCAGGGCCTTATTCTGGTGGATTCCAATTTCTAATTCCAGTCCAGTCTCTGGTCTCAAGAGCCAGTGCTTCTCTGGTCCTGGTAATACATAGATGAGCACCTTGCCATATAGGACCATGACAAATAGGCATTTCTGGTATTGGCTATAAGCAGAGCTGTTAAAAGCACAAGGCACATCCTAGGCTGACACCTACTCCTGTTGGAGCACCCTCATGTTGTGCCCCTATGCAAACTGCTTACATTCAGGCAGGAAGTGGGGAATCATCCTCTCTTTCTGGAACTGGAAATGTGATGTATGACTGAGACATCATAGCCAAGCCTCACACTCCCAGTGTAACACTGACATAGTGAGGCAGCCAGGGCTGGCAACAGAAATCTTGATATAATATATATATATATATATATATCTCCAATGCCCGACACTCAGGTAATGCAACATGGCAGCTCTCTCCACTGCTTCGCCAAAAAACTAATAGTATATCACACAAGCAGGATGGCACTCTAGGAGTCTGATATTCAGGTGAAACAATAAACACAGGTCACATAGCTGTTATGTTCAACATTTCGGAGTGATTTCTCATTTATCAAGACCAACATATAAATCACAAAATACAAACTTAAATAGTTGTGCTTCCCACCTTGTGCAAACCTCTTCCGGCCTGGGTTCCCCATGGAGTCCCGATGATGTCACAAGCGCACCACAGCACTGATGTCTCCGAAAATGTTAATCATAACAGCTATGTGACCTGTGTCTATGTTCCATCTGAATATCAGTGCCATCCTGTTTGTGTGATATACTATATATATATATATATATGTAAATAAATATATATATATATATATATTCGTGCATATGTCCAAAAGGAGCAGGCGGCACTCGGAGACTTGCAAATAGAAGAAATTTATTCTCTACGTTTCAGGGGCTGAACCCCCTTCTATTTACAAGTCTCCGAGTGCCGCCTGCTCCTTTTGGACATTTGCATATCTACACATTTATTTGGGAAGGCAACGGAGCACATTACCTCAGAGAGTGCCGAATTATCTGCTGTATATATATATATATATATATATACATACACACACAAATATATATAACCAAATTGCGCTAATAATCCGCCTTAGACCTAATAGTCCTTGGGGAGGATCGGCTGCTAATTTCCAAATGGGTCCTCCTGCCAGTCGAGAACCAGGTGGTTAAACACTGTAAATGGTTGTATGGAGAGCGCTCTTAACGTGTAGTTGTGTCTCTTTAGCTGTTTTTTCTCTCTAGGACAGTCCTTCAGTTTTAGCTTTGATCACGAGAAGATGGATATTTCTGCAAAATACCCTCTCACCAGATTCACCCAGATAACATCACTCGTTAGTTTAAAACTTCCATGAAATTTATTGTTGATAAAATCTTCTTATTTTAAAATAAATGAATGACTCTTACATTAAATTTAACATTCGTGGGATAAGGTCTCATTGGCACTGCTGTCTACCCCAGCCGGGGAGGAGCTCCTATGACAGCCCATCCAACCCACAAATGTTAATTCCGCCAACGCGTTTCGTCTAACAGACTTCCTCAGGGGTGTCTTTAACAAAAAACATTGAGAAATACACTAAAACATAATAAATAATCAACTAATTACATATATCACCAAGGTGATGGACAATGCAATTGCCTTACAGTTACATAAAATATTGAGTGACCTAGTTATGGGTACTGGTGCAGGGTAAACGATACATAATTATAATATGGACAAATATAGAACTTCAGAATAACCTCATAGATTCAATAATCACCTCATAGATTCAAGAACAATTGTCTCAAATTACACGTGAGATATCCTTATAACGTTACATATATGGAACAGCATCAATTTCTAGCAAAAGGAGTTTATTTATTAACAATGATTAATTATAACATCCATATCAATTAAAAATAACAACTTACTTTTTATATGTAAGAGGGATGTCTTAATGAGAGAATAGATGGGACAAATCCCATATAGTTCTGTGGACACAGGATTAGTATTTATTAGCCCCAAAACAATATTAAATTATTATTATATTGGTTTTTAATCAATATTAGTCTGATACTTACTATCCCACTTTTAAATCCTATAATCAGTAGGGACCAGTGTAGAATATTCCAGCTTTTTAGTGGCTAACTTCCAGAACCGTTTGGACTTATTATAAACGGCCTTTAACTTTCTAAAAATAACAATATATACCTATTAATGAAATAAATTTATAACTAATATACCAATCATTTCAGGCTAATATAATCAGCCTAAATGCCTATCAGTGAGTAATTAAACCTTAAATTCTTTACTAAGGTCAATTTTTATCTAATTTAATAAACAATTTAATAAACAATATTAGTGCATATATACTGTGACTACTACCTAATTCTATTTAAAAGGTGAAATCCCTTGTAACATTTCTTTTTTGTGCATAAGTGCTGTGGTTACTAACTATTAGCTGCAATACTGGAGCTTGTGTCCTCTGTGCTGTCCTCACTCTGAATGAGCCATTAGAGCTTAGTTTGGGCTTTTATTCCCCTCTGGGGTTACATCACTTCCTATGAACTGGTTAATTGATTCCATCTATAAACTCTCCTTTTACTAGATAGTTATAAACCTTACATATATAAATATATACACTTATTAAGTATTCAATTTTCCTTTCCCCTGTGTTCTACCTAAATATCCTGTTGTTATAGCTTAAAAGTGTATATAGAAGGTTAATTGCTTTAATTGATAGTATAATTAATTACATACAGGAGCGTCCTGCGCTTCCTGTATGCGTCTCAAGCCTCTCCTTCATCCTCCTCCTTTGTTGTTAGTGCCGTTGTATCACCTTACATAATACTAGGTTATTCCTTAGCGCGCTGTAGTCAGAGGTTTCCATGGGAATAACTTACGTGGCTGTGTTCTTTAAACCATGGCCGCGGCTCGCTTAAACGAGGCGCTCCGGTCTCCATGGGAACACTGACGTTTGTACCAGATCACGTGGTCCCACTGGTCACGTGAACGGATCCTCCTCCTAATGTTATTGTAATGGAACGCGGCTTGCGTTCCATTAGTTCCCTGACAGATAAACTGTTTTTCTTTTCCAAATAAACTATATTTCCCTTTTCTATTTAATCTATAGGATATTTATAAGATATTATTAGTTGGATCTAAGGAAGTCCACATAATTGAAGATCTTAAATAGCAACCAGGATTTCGGCAGATTGTAGTGAATAGCTGCTTATATAATGATATAAATAAATACATCATTAGCCATTATCCTATAGCTCAATATATAGCATATTCATTTTAATAATACTCATTAGTCTAAATGAAACTGAATCAATGTCTTCATTCAACCCTTTCGGGGTAAGTATATATTATTAGTTGGATCTAAAGCAGTCCACATAGTTAGTGATCTAATATATACCAACTTGTATAGTAATATGGATAGTCACATAATTAGCCATTGTTTTACATCTAGATATAAAGCATGTTCATTTGAATGACACTCATTGATCTAAATAAATGAAACTATATCAATGCCTTCATTTAACCCTTTAGGGATAAGTGTGTCCGACTCATATATCCAGAAAGACTCACGTTTTGATAACTGTAAGTCCCTATTGCCTCCCCTGGAGTTTTCTGAATTTTTTTCCAAGATGGAGAATTTTAAACTACTTATATCAGAGTTGTGGAATTTCATAAAGTGTCTAGGTACACTATGGATTTGGATTTTATTTTTAATATTTCGAAGATGTTCCTGTATGCGAAGTTTCAAACTTCTTTTAGTTTTACCTACATAACATAGATTACAACCGCATGTAATAAGGTAAACAACATAATTAGAGTTGCAGTTCAAAAAATCTTTATATTTTATTTTTTCAAAACTTCCATTTCTGTTTAATTTGGGACATGTGTTAAAATGCTTACAACATATACACTTATTACATATAAAGCATCCTGGTCTCTTTGTCAAAAAATTATCTAATTTTTTCTCCAAGGAGTGATTGTCCCTTTCATCAGTCCGAAGTTTAATTGGGTCTAATATGTTCTTTAGGTTTCTAGCTTTTTTATATATAACAGCGGGTTTTTTCGGAAGTTCTGGGCCCAAAATAGGGTCTTTTAGAATGATTCCCCAGTGTTTTTCCAAGGTTTTTTTTTTTTTTTTAATCTTGATGTTCTCTTTATTGTATTGAGTTATAAATGGACGACCTTTTTTGTTGTCAAATTCCTTTTTTGGTTTGATTGATAGCAGCTCTGATCTGTTTGCATTAAATGCTCTTTGTTGGGCATCTTTCAACTCACTTTGATCATAGCCTCTCTCCTGAAATCTATCACATATTTTTCTTGATTGTTCCCAGTAAAACTCCGCATTACTACAATTTTTTCGAATCGTAGAAATTGAGCATACGGAACATTCATTTTCCAGCTCTTTAGGTGACAGCTATCGGCTGGAATATAGCTGTTTGCGTCTGTTTCTTTGAAGTATGTTGATATTACTATTTTTTCTTTCAAAGTGCCTTCCAGCTTTAAATCCAAATAGTCAATGCTGTTGTTATGACTTTTGTAAGTGAATTTCAGATTGTAATCATTTTCATTGATGGAATCCATAAATCCTTTAATACTTTCATTATCTCCTTCCTAGATTATAATCAGATCATCAATATAATGTTGGTAATATTTGATGTGCCGGCTTTCGAACTCAGACCCATAGATAAATTTCTCTTCCCAACTTCCCATTAGGATATTTGCATAGGCCGGGGCAAATTTTGTGCCCATTGCAGTTCCCTGTTTTTGTACAAAAAATTCATTTTCAAATTTAAAAAAATTATGGGTCAAAATTAACTTGATGCTTTCTATTAGAAATACTCTCATATCCTCCGAAATCAGCTTATCTTCATTGAGCACTGTTTGCACTGCTTCTATACCTTTAGTGTGAGGGATCGAGGAATATAGAGCTTGAACGTCTATTGTTAACCAGACAAAATTTGGGTCCCAATTTAAATCCTGTAGTTCTCTCAAAAGGGATGTTGAATTCTTTAAGTATGATTTCAATTTCTTTACGTACCCTTGTAATTTCAAGTCTACATAATGCGACAAATTGGCTGTCAGGGAATCAATCCCTGAGATAATAGGTCTGCCAGGGGGAGAGCTTCTATTTTTATGAATTTTGGGTATATGATAAAATAATGCCATCCTTGGGTGTTTTGAAAACAAGTATTCAAACTTTTTTTCTGCCAGAATCTTCCTATTTTTGGCTTCATTCAGTAGTACATATAATTTTTCTTGATATGTTTTAGATGGATCTTCTTTCAATCTTTCATAGGTATGCACATCATTAAGGATCTTATAAGCTTCTTCCAAATAATTCTCCCTTTCCTGGATAACTACTCCTCCTCCTTTATCTGCTTGTCTGATAACCACACTGCTATCAGTTTTCAGTTGTTTGATAGCTTGTTTCTCTGCTGGTTTTAAATTGGAACAAAATTTTGTCAGATTTGATCTTTAGTGCTCTAAAATCTTCTTTGACTGATTCGTAAAATATCTCTATATAACTCCCTCTTGACTCAATGGGGTAGTATTTAGATGGAAGAGATGCCAGTGAGGTTTCTTGTTGGATTCCCAAATTGGAAGGATTTTTTATAGAATGTCGTTGTAAGGTCAGGGTTCTAATGAATTTATTTAGATCAATAAACAAGTCGAATTTATTTACGTGTGCATCAGGTGCAAATTTTAAGCCATGTTCTAATAATTCACTCTGCGAATTGGATAATTGTTTCTTTATGAGGTTGAATACTCCACTCTGTTGGACTCCATGTTGCTCTGTTGGCCTTTCAATTTTTTGGGGGATACTCCTCCCACTGCCCCTCTTTCCTCGTCTTCGCGTATTCTCCTCTTTATCCCTTGCGGGGAATCTAATTTTTTGAATAATTCTTCTCTCCGTTGTGTATACGGAAGACCCCTCTTTTCTCCTAAAAAACGCTGCCTCAGAGGGTTAAAAGTGGAATGAGGTGGTGAGTCACATGGTATATATCTTGTTTCAGTTCTGGAATATTGGTTGTTACCTCCCTGATAGGTTGGTGATCCATACTTATGGTTCCATCTGATAGAGTTCCTTGTTGGTCTTTGGTAGGTATTCCTATTCCTAAGCTGTGATACATCTTGTTTCCTCCAATTTCTTGATCTTGATCTGTCCCATGAACTTTCTCTTTCACTTCTTACTCTTTGTCTTCCATACTGTCCATCCTGTCCACTGTAGGTGTTCTGCGATGTGTATACTTTATTATTTTGATAATCAAATTTGTCTCTGAGGAATGTTTTCTGTTTCCTTGTAATAATATCATTCTCCAGATGATCAATTATTTTCCGGGCAGCCTCAACCTCATTCAAAAAGTCCTCATCCTTATCTTATCGAACTTGGCTAAACTTGTTTCTAATCTTACTAGATTTTCTTCAATCTTTTTATGTTCTTTTTTCCTTTCATTGATTAATAACCTTATAAGTTTAACAAATAGACACGGGGGCGCTCAGATGTCACAGTGCACTACCAATAATAAATACAAAATCAAGTGTATACGATACGTGACACTTCCTCTAGAGTGAGAGTGGCTGCAACCTTAAGCAATAAATATGTGCTTGGAAAACACATAAAAAAAGATTTTTAGGAAATGAAGAAAAGGGCGCCTACTAGTGTCTAATAAGATTATATAAAAATATAAAGTATAGAGTTGGTGTGATTGAGAACAGGACGCTACTTATCTGGCATAAACAGACTTTTGCTTCAGTCATAGGACCAGTATAGGTACATGAAAAAAGAAGACCAAAATAACATAGCGCGTACTGTTTTTACGCAATTTTCAATCTACAGATCAAATGAACCAATTATGTGTTATAAAAAACTTTCTGGGTAAAGGCAAATACCACAATTTAAAATCCACAGCCAGGGATTTTTTTAAAAGTTTTTCACAATATTTAATAAAACACATAAAACATAAAAGGTAGAAGTAATGCGAGCGTACAAGATAAAATAAATGACAAGCTTATCTGTCCATATCAGGAATGGGATACATCAGATTTTCCATAAACATCCAAGATAGATAGTAAAAATTCAAACGTACAAAAAATAAGTATTAAAACAGCTTATCTGCCCATAAGGGAAGTTCAGGTGCATCAGTTCTAAACCTTATAAGTTTAATGGCGCTATCCTCTAATATCTGATTCCAATTGGCCATAAATTCATCACTTTTAATTCCTATGGTAGGGGTTTTCTGAAGTCTAAGTCCTCTTGGGATTCTACCCACTTCCACATATTTTTCAAGAGTTACTATGTCATACCAACATTTTAAATCTTTAACCTACAATTTTTCTAAACTATTGAGTAACATATATTGATCATCATCACCTCCATCTATACATAGATCAGTTTCATCATCAACAAAAATCATTCTACTATTTTGGGTCCTTTTGGACCTATCTCGAAACATAGGCATGGCACAAGCAGCAAATAAGGTTTCTGACAGACAAAATTCCAAACAAATATATATAACCAAATTGCGCTAATAATCCGCCTTAGACCTAATAGTCCTTGGGGAGGATCGGCTGCTAATCTCCAAATGGGTCCTCCTGCCAGTCGAGAACCAGGTGGTTAAACACTGTAAATGGTTGTATGGAGAGCGCTCTTAACGTGTAGTTGTGTCTCTTTAGCTGTTTTTTCTCTCTAGGACAGTCCTTCAGTTTTAGCTTTGATCACGAGAACATGGATATTTCTGCAAAATACCCTCTCACCAGATTCACCCAGATAATAACATCACTCGTTAGTTTAAAACTTCCATGAAATTTATTGTTGATAAAATCTTCTTATTTTAAAATAAATGAATGACTCTTACATTAAATGTAACATTCGTGGGATAAGGTCTCATTGGCACTGCTGTCTAACCCAGATGGGGAGGAGCTCCTACGACAGCCCGTCCAACCCACAAATGTTAATTCACCCAACGCGTTTCGTCTAACAGACTTCCTCAGGGGTGCCTTTAACAAAATACAATGAGAAATACACTAAAACATACATAATAATTAATCAACTATTTACATATATCACCAATTAGGTAGATGGACAATGCAATTGCCTTACAGTTACATAAAATATTGAGTGACCTAGTTATGGGTACTGGTGCAGGGTAAACGATACATAATTAAATATGGACAAATATAGAACTTCAGAATAACCTCATAGATTCAATGATCACCTCATAGATTCAAGAACAATTGTCTCAAATGACATGTGAGATGTCCTTATAACGTTACATATATGGAACAGCATCAATTTCTAGCAAAAGGAGTTTATTTATTAACAATGATTAATTATAACATCCATATCAATTAAAAATAACAACTTACTTTTTATATGTAAGAGCGATGTCTTAATGAGAGAATAGATGGGACAAATCCCATATAGTTCTGTGGACACATGATTAGTATTTATTAGCCCCAAAACAATATTAAATTATTATTATATTGGTTTTTAATCAATATTAGTCTGATACTTACTATCCCACTTTTAAATCCTATAATCAGTAGGGACCAGTGTAGAATATTCCAGCTTTTTAGTGGCTAACTTCCAGAACCGTTTGGACTTATTATAAACGGCCTTTAACTTTCTAAAAATAACAATATATACCTATTAATGAAATAAATTTATAACTAATATACCAATCATTTCAGGCTAATTTAATCAGCCTAAATGCCTATCAGTGAGTAATTAAACCTTATTTAAATTCTTTACTAAGGTCAATTTTATCTAATTTAATAAACAATTTAATAAACAATATTAGTGCATATATACTGTGACTACTACCTAATTCTATTTAAAAGGTGAAATCCCTTGTAACATTTCTTCTTTGTGCATAAGTGCTGTGGTTACTTACTATTAGCTGCAATACTGGAGCTTGTGTCCTCTGTGCTGTCCTCACTCTGAATGAGCCATTAGAGCTTAGTTTGGGCTTTTATTCCCCTCTGGGGTTACATCACTTCCTATGAACTGGTTAATTGATTCCATCTATAAACTCTCCTTTTACTAGATAGTTATAAACCTTACATATATAAATATATACACTTATTAAGTATTCAATTTTCCTTTCCCCTGTGTTCTACCTAAATATCCTGTTGTTATAGCTTAAAAGTGTATATAGAAGGTTAATTGCTTTAATTGATAGTATAATTAATTACATACAGGAGCGTCCTGCGCTTCCTGTATGCGTCTCAAGCCTCTCCTTTATCCTCCTCCTTTGTTGTTAGTGACGTTGTATCACCTTACATAATACTAGGTTATTCCTTAGCGCGCTGTAGTCAGCGCGCTTTTATTATTGACTGAGGTTTCCATGGGAATAACTTACGTGGCTGTGTTGTTTAAACCACGGCTGCGGCTCACTTAAACGAGGCGCTCCGGTCTCCATGGGAACACTGACGTTTGTACCAGATCACGTGGTCCCACTGGTCACGTGATCGGATCCTCCTCCTAATGTTATTGTAATGGAACGCGGCTTGCGTTCCATTAGTTCCCTGACAGATAAACTGTTTTTCTTTTCCAAATAAACTATATTTCCCTTTTCTATTTAATCTATAGGATATTTATAAGATATTATTAGTTGGATCTAAGGAAGTCCACATAATTGAAGATCTTAAATAGCAACCAGGATTTCGGCAGATTGTAGTGAATAGCTGCTTATATAATGATATAAATAAATACATCATTAGCCATTATCCTATAGCTCAATATATAGCATATTCATTTTAATAATACTCATTAGTCTAAATGAAACTGAATCAATGTCTTCATTCAACCCTTTCGGGGTAAGTATATATTATTAGTTGGATCTAAAGCAGTCCACATAGTTAGTAATCTAATATATACCAACTTGTATAGTAATATGGATAGTCACATAATTAGCCATTGTTTTACATCTAGATATAAAGCATGTTCATTTGAATGACACTCATTGATCTAAATAAATGAAACTATATCAATGCCTTCATTTAACCCTTTAGGGATAAGTGTGTCCAACTCATATATCCAGAAAGACTCACGTTTTGATAACTGTAAGTCCCTATTGCCTCCCCTGGAGTTTTCTGAAATTTTTTCCAAGATGGAGAATTTTAAACTACTTATATCAGAGTTGTGGAATTTCATAAAGTGTCTAGGTAACCTATGGATTTGGATTTTATTTTTAATATTTCGAAGATGTTCCTGTATGCGAAGTTTCAAACTTCTTTTAGTTTTACCTACATAACATAGATTACAACCACATGTAATAAGGTAAACAACATAATTAGAGTTGCAGTTCAAAAAATCTTTATATTTTATTTTTTCAAAACTTCCATTTCTGTTTAATTTGGGACATGTGTTAAAATGCTTACAACATATACACTTATTACATATAAAGCATCCTGGTTTCGTTGTCAAAAAATTATCTACTTTTTTCTCCAAGGAGTGATTGTCCCATTCATCAGTCCGAAGTTCACTTGGGGCTAATATGTTCTTTAGGTTTCTAGCTTTTTTATATATAACAGCGTTTTTTTTCGGAAGTTCTGGGCCCAAAATAGGGTCTTTTAGAAGGATTCCCCAGTGTTTTTCCAAGGTTGTTTTTTTTTTTTTTTTAATTCTTGATGTTCTCTTTATTGTATTGAGTTATAAATGGACGACCTTTTTTGTTGTCAAATTCCTTTTTTGGTTTGATTGATAGCAGCACTGATCTGTTTGCATTAAATGCTCTTTGTTGGGCCTCTTTCAACTCACTTTGATCATAGCCTCTCTCCTGAAATCTTTCACATATTTTTCTTGATTGTTCCCAGTAATACTCCGCATTACTACAATTTTTTCGAATCCGTAGAAATTGAGCATACGGAACATTCGTTTTCCAGCTCTTTAGGTGACAGCTATCGGCTGGAATATAGCTGTTTGCGTCTGTTTCTTTGAAGTATGTTGATGTTACTATTTTTTCTTTCAAAGTGCCTTCCAGCTTTAAATCCAAATAGTCAATGCTGTTGTTATGACTTTTGTAAGTGAATTTCAGATTGTAATCATTTTCATTGATGGAATCCATAAATCCTTTAATACTTTCATTATCTCCTTCCTAGATTATAATCAGATCATCAATATAATGTTGGTAATATTTGATGTGCCGGCTTTCGAACTCAGACCCATAGATAAATTTCTCTTCCCAACTTCCCATTAGGATATTTGCATAGGCCGGGGCAAATTTTGTGCCCATTGCAGTTCCCTGTTTTTGTACAAAAAAATCATTTTCAAATGTAAAAAAATTATGGGTCAAAATGAACTTGATGCTTTCTATTAGAAAAACTCTCATATCCTCCGAAATCAGCTTATCTCCATTGAGCATTGTTTGCACTGCTTCTATACCTTTAGTGTGAGGGATCGAGGAATATAGCGCTTGAACGTCTATTGTTAACCAGACAAAATTTGGGTCCCAATTTAAATCCTGTAGTTCTCTCAAAAGGGATGTTGAATCCTTTAAGTATGATTTCAATTTCTTTACTTACCCTTGTAATTTCAAGTCTACATAATGCGACAAATTGGCTGTCAGGGAATCAATCCCTGAGATAATAGGTCTGCCAGGGGGAGAGCTTCTATTTTTATGAATTTTGGGTATATGATAAAATAATGCCATCCTTGGGTGTTTTGAAAACAAGTATTCAAACTCTTTTTCTGCCAGAATCTTCCTATTTTTGGCTTCATTCAGTAATACATATAATTTTTCTTGATATGTTTCAGATGGATCTTCTTTCAATCTTTCATAGGTATGCACATCATTAAGGATCTTAAAAGCTTCTTCCAAATAATTCTCCCTTTCCTGGATAACTACTCCTCCTCCTTTATCTGCTTGTCTGATAACCACACTGCTATCAGTTTTCAGTTGTTTGATAGCTTGTTTCTCTGCTGGTTTTAAATTGGAACAAAATTTGTCGGATTTGATCTTTAGTGCTCTAAAATCTTCTTTGACTGATTCGTAAAATATCTCTATATAACTCCCTCTTGACTCAATGGGGTAGTATTTAGACGGAAAAGATGCCGGTGAGGTTTCTTGTTGGATTCCCAAATTGGAAGGATTTTTTATAAAATGTCGTTGTAAGGTCAGGGTTCTAATGAATTTATTTAGATCAATAAACAAGTCGAATTTGTTTACATGTGCATCAGGTGCAAATTTTAATCCATGTTCTAATAATTCACTCTGCGAATTGGATAATTGTTTCTTTGTGAGGTTGAATACTCCACTCTGTTGGACTCCATGTTGCTCTGTTGGCCTTTCAATTTTTTGGGGGATACTCCTTCCACTGCCCCTCTTTCCTCATCTTCTTTGCGTATTCTCCTCTTTATCCCTTGCGGGGAATCTAATTTTTTGAATAATTCTCTCCGTTGTGTATACGGAAGACCCCTCTTTTCTCCTAAAAAACGCTGCCTCAGAGGGTTAAAAGTGGAATGAGGTGGTAAGTCACATGGTATATATCTTGTTTCAGTTCTGGAATATTGGTTGTTGCCTCCCTGATAGGTTGGTGATCCATATTTATGGTTCCATCTGATAGAGTTCCTTGTTGGTCTTTGGTAGGTATTTCTATTCCTAAGCTGTGATACATCTTGTTTCCTCCAATATCTTGATCTGTCCCATGAACTTTCTCTTTCACTTCTTACTCTTTGTCTTTCATACTGTCGATCCTGTCCACTGTAGGTGTTCTGCCATGTGTATACTTTATTATTTTGATAATCAAATTTGTCTCTGAGGAATTTTTTCTGTTTCCTTGTAATAATATCATTCTCCAGATGATCAATTATTTTCCGGGCAGCCTCAACCTCATTCAAAAAGTCCTCATCCTTATCTTTTTCGAACTTGGCTAAACTTGTTTCTAATCTTACTAGATCTTCTTCAATCTTTTTATGTTCTTTTTTCCTTTCATTGATTAATAACCTTATAAGTTTAATGGAGCTATCCTCTAATATCTGATTCCAATTGGCCATAAATTCATCACTATTAATTCCTATGGTAGGAGTTTTCTGAAGTCTAAGTCCTCTTGGGATTCTACCCACTTCCACATATTTTTCAAGAGTTACTATGTCATACCAACATTTTAAATCTTTAACCGACAATTTTTCTAAACTATTGAGTAACATTTATTGATCATTATCACCTCCATCTATACATATATCAGTTTCATCATCACCAAAAATCATTCTACTATTTTGGGTCCTTTTGGACCTATCTTGAAACATAGGCATGGTACAAGCAGCAAATAAGGTTTCTGACAGACAAAATTACAAACAAATATATATAACCAAATTGCGCTAATAATCCGCCTTAGACCTAATAGTCCTTGGGGAGGATCGGCTGCTAATCTCCAAATGGGTCCTCCTGCCAGGAGTAGACAGCAGTGCCAATGAGACCTTATCCCACGAATGTTAAATTTAATGTAAGAGTCATTCATTTATTTTAAAATAAGAAGAGTTTATCAACAATAAATTTCATGGAAGTTTTTAACTAACGAGTGATGTTGTTATCTGGGTGAATCTGGTGAGAGGGTATTTTGCAGAAATATCCATCTTCTCGTGATCAAAGCTAAAACTGAAGGACTGTCCTAGAGAGAAAAAACAGCTAAAGAGACACAACTACACGTTAAGAGCGCTCTCCATACAACCATTTACAGTGTTTAACCACCTGGTTCTCGACTGGCAGGAGGACCCATTTGGAGATTAGCAGCTGATCCTCCCCAAGGACTATTAGGTCTAAGGCGAATTATTAGCGCAATTTGGTTATATATATTTGTTTGTAATTTTGTCTGTCAGAAACCTTATTTGCTGCTTGTACCATGCCTATGTTTTGAGATAGGTCCAAAAGGACCCAAAATAGTAGAATGATTTTTGGTGATGATGAAACTGATATATGTATAGATGGAGGTGATAATGATCAATAAATGTTACTCAATAGTTTAGAAAAATTGTCGGTTAAAGATTTAAAATGTTGGTATGACATAGTAACTCTTGAAAAATATGTGGAAGTGGGTAGAATCCCAAGAGGACTTAGACTTCAGAAAACTCCTACCATAGGAATTAATAGTGATGAATTTATGGCCAATTGGAGTCAGATATTAGAGGATAGCTCCATTAAACTTATAAGGTTATTAATCAATGAAAGGAAAAAAGAACATAAAAAGATTGAAGAAGATCTAGTAAGATTAGAAACAAGTTTAGCCAAGTTCGAAAAAGATAAGGATGAGGACTTTTTGAATGAGGTTGAGGCTGCCCGGAAAAGAATTGATCATCTGGAGAATGATATTATTACAAGGAAACAGAAAAAAATCCTCAGAGACAAATTTGATTATCAAAATAATAAAGTATACACATGGCAGAACACCTACAGTGGACAGGATGGACAGTATGGAAGACAAAGAGTAAGAAGTGAAAGAGAAAGTTCATGGGACAGATCAAGATCAAGAAATTGGAGGAAACAAGATGTATCACAGCTTAGGAATAGGAATACCTACCAAAGACCAACAAGGAACTCTATCAGATGGAACCATAAATATGGATCACCAACCTATCAGGGAGGTAACAACCAATATTCCAGAACTGAAACAAGATATATACCATGTGACTCACCACCTCATTCCACTTTTAACCCTCTGAGGCAGCGTTTTTTAGGAGAAAAGAGGGGTCTTCCGTATACACAACGGAGAGAAGAATTATTCAAAAAATTAGATTCCCCGCAAGGGATAAAGAGGAGAATACGCGAAGAAGACGAGGAAAGAGGGGCAGTGGGAGGAGTATCCCCCCAAAAATTGAAAGGCCAACAGAGCAACATGGAGTCCAACAGAGTGGAGTATTCAACCTCACAAAGAAACAATTATCCAATTCGCAGAGTGAATTATTAGAACATGGCTTAAAATTTGCACCTGATGCACACGTAAACAAATTCGACTTGTTTATTGATCTAAATAAATTCATTAGAACCCTGACCTTACAACGACATTTTATAAAAAATCCTTCCAATTTGGGAATCCAACAAGAAACCTCACTGGTATCTCTTCCGTCTAAATACTACCCCATTGAGTCAAGAGGGAGTTATATAGAGATATTTTACGAATCAGTCAAAGAAGATTTTAGAGCACTAAAGATCAAATCCAACAAATTTTGTCCCAATTTAAAACCAGCAGAGAAACAAGCTATCAAACAACTGAAAACTGATAGCAGTGTGGTTATCAGACAAGCAGATAAAGGAGGAGGAGTAGTTATCCAGGAAAGAGAGAATTATTTGGAAGAAGCTTATAAGATCCTTAATGATGTGCATACCTATGAAAGATTGAAAGAAGATCCATCTGAAACATATCAAGAAAAATTATATGTACTACTGAATGAAGCCAAAAATAGGAAGATTCTGGCAGAAAAAGAGTTTGAATACTTGTTTTCAAAACACCCAAGGATGGCATTATTTTATCATATACCCAAAATTCATAAAAATAGAAGCTCTCCACCTGGCAGACCTATTATGTCAGGGATTGATTCCCTGACAGCCAATTTGTCGCATTATGTAGACTTAAAATTACAAGGGTACGTAAAGAAATTGAAATCATACTTAAAGGATTCAACATCCCTTTTGAGAGAACTACAGGATTTAAATTGGGACCCAAATTTTGTCTGGTTAACAATAGACGTTCAAGCTCTATATTCCTCGATCCCTCACACTAAAGGTATAGAAGCAGTGCAAACAGTGCTCAATGAAGATAAGCTGATTTCGGAGGATATGAGTGTATTTCTAATAGAAAGCATCAAGTTCATTTTGACCCATAATTTTTTTACATTTGAAAATTAATTTTTTTGTACAAAAACAGGGAACTGCAATGGGCACAAAATTTGCCCCGGCCTATGCAAATATCCTAATGGGAAGTTGGGAAGAGAAATTTATCTATGGGTCCGAGTTCGAAAGCCGGCACATCAAATATTACCGACGTTATATTGATGATCTGATTATAATCTGGGAAGGTGATAATGAAAGTATTAAAGGATTTATGGATTCCATCAATGAAAATGATTACAATCTGAAATTCACTTACAAAAGTCATAACAACAGCATTGACTATTTGGATTTAAAGCTGGAAGGCACTTTGAAAGAAAAAATAGTAACATCAACATACTTCAAAGAAACAGACGCAAACAGCTATATTCCAGCCGATAGCTGTCACCTAAAGAGCTGGAAAACGAATGTTCCGTATGCTCAATTTCTACGGATTCGAAAAAATTGTAGTAATGCGGAGTATTACTGGGAACAATCAAGAAAAATATGTGAAAGATTTCAGGAGAGAGGCTATGATCAAAGTGAGTTGAAAGAGACCCAACAAAGAGCATTTAATGCAAACAGATCAGAGCTGCTATCAATCAAACCAAAAAAGGAATTTGACAACAAAAAAGGTCATCCATTTATAACTCAATACAATAAAGAAAACATCAAGATTAAAAAAACCTTGGAAAAACACTGGGGAATCCTTCTAAAAGACCCTATTTTGGGCCCAGAACTTCCAAAAAAAAAACCTGCTGTTATATATAAAACAGCTAGAAACCTAAAGAACATATTAGCCCCAAGTGAACTTCGGACTGATGAAAGGAACAATCACTCCTTGGAGAAAAAAGTAGATAATTTTTTGACAAAGAAACCAGGATGCTTTATATGTAATAAGTGTATATGTTGTAAGCATTTTAACACATGTCCCAAATTAAACAGAAATGGAAGTTTTGAAAAAATAAAATATAAAGATTTTTTGAACTGCAACTCTAATTATGTTGTTTACCTTATTACATGCGGTTGTGATCTATGTTATGTAGGTAAAACTAAAAGAAGTTTGAAACTTCGCATACAGGAACATCTTCGAAATATTAAAAATAAAATCCAAATCCATAGTGTACCTAGACACTTTATGAAATTCCACAACTCTGATATAAGTAGTTTAAAATTCTCCATCTTGGAAAAAAATTCGGAAAACTCCAGGGGAGGCAGTAGGGACTTACAGTTATCAAAACGTGAGTCTTTCTGGATATATGAGTTGGACACACTTATCCCTAAAGGGTTAAATGAAGGCATTGATATAGTTTCATTTATTTAGATCAATGAGTGTCATTCAAATGAACATGCTTTATATCTAGATGTAAAACAATGGCTAATTATGTGACTATCCATATTACTATACAAGTTGGTATATATTAGATCACTAACTATGTGGACAGCTTTAGATCCAACTAATAATATATACTTACCCCGAAAGGGTTGAATGAAGACATTGATTCAGTTTCATTTAGACTAATGAGTATTATTAAAATGAATATGCTATATATTGAGCTATAGGATAATGGCTAATGATGTATTTATTTATATCATTATATACGCAGCTATTCACTACAATCTGCCGAAATCCTGGTTGCTATTTAAGATCTTCAATTATGTGGACTTCCTTAGATCCAACTAATAATATCTTATAAATATGCTATAGATTAAATAGAAAAAAGGGAAATATAGTTTATTTGGAAAAGAAAAACAGTTTATCTGTCAGGGAACTAATGGAACGCAAGCCGCGTTCCATTACAACAACATTAGGAGGAGCATCCGATCACGTGACCAGTGGGACCACGTGATCTGGTACAAACGTCAGTGTTCCCATGGAGACCGGAGCGCCTATTTAAGCGAGCCGCGGCCGTGGTTTAAACAACACAGCCACGTAAGTTATTCCCATGGAAACCTCAGTCAATAATAAAAGCGCGCTGACTACAGCGCGCTAAGGAATAACCTAGTATTATGTAAGGTGATACAACGGCACTAACAATAAAGGAGGAGGATGAAGGAGGGGCTTGAGACGCATACAGGAAGCGCAGGACGCTCCTGTATGTAATTAATTATACTATCAATTAAAGAAATTAACCTTCTATATACACTTTTAAGCTATAACAACAGGATATTTAGGTAGAACACAGGGGAAAGGAAAATTGAATACTTAATAAGTGTATATATTTATATATGTAAGGTTTATAACTATCTAGTAAAAGGAGAGTTTAAAGATGGAATCAATTAACCAGTTCATAGGAAGTGATGTAGGCTAATAAATACTAATCCTGTGTCCACAGAACTATATGGGATTTGTCCCATCTATTCTTTCATTAAGACATCGCTCTTACATATAAAAAGTAAGTTGTTATTTTTAATTGATATGGATGTTATAATTAATCATTGTTAATAAATAAACTCCTTTTGCTAGAAATTGATGCTGGTCCATATATGTAATGTTATAAGGATATCTCAAGTATCATTTGAGACAATTGTTCTTGAATCTATGAGGTGATTATTGAATCTATGAGGTTATTCTGAAGTTCTATATTTGTCCATATTATAATTATGTATCGTTTACCCTGCACCAGTACCCATAACTAGGTCACTCAATATTTTATGTAACTGTAAGGCAATTGCATTGTCCATCTACCTAATTGGTGATATATGTAATTAGTTGATTATTTATTATGTATGTTTTAGTGTATTTCTCATTGTATTTTGTTAAAGACACCCCTGAGGAAGTCTGTTAGACGAAACGCGTTGGATGAATTAACATTTGTGGGTTGGACGGGCTGTCATAGGAGCTCCTCCCCGGCTGGGGTAGACAGTAGTGCTAATGAGACCTTATCCCACGAATGTTAAATTTAATGTAAGAGTCATTAATTTATTTTAAAATAAGAAGATTTTATCAACAATAAATTTCATGGAAGTTTTAAACTAACGAGTGATGTTGTTATCTGGGTGAATCTGGTGAGAGGGTATTTTGCAGAAATATCCATCTTCTCGTGATCAAAGCTAAAACTGAAGGACTGTCCTAGAGAGAAAAAACAGCTAAAGAGACACAACTACACGTTAAGAGCGCTCTCCATACAACCATTTACAATATATATATATATATATATATATATATATACATACAACAATAGAAGAATTGGCGCCAGGGGGTCGCATCAACTCCCACTATTCCAACCCCTAATTGGTTAATACTTTAAAAAAAAAATAACAACATGTTCCATCATAAAACATTTATTAAAAACATATTCAAATTAATACAGAGGAGATATATTATTCCACACTTTAAGATGTATGACTCTTAGCGCTGAATACAAATGTTGAAGGATCACAACAATCTCCTCCTTCTCCTTATAGTTTGTTCGGAGATAGCTTCACAACACAGACAACCCAACGCGTTTCGTCTTATACAAAAGACTTCATCAGGGGTATCTCTACAATTGTAAAAAATCTTATCAGAACTAAAAATAATTGTTCCTTAATAAAAATGCATAATACATTCAATCAAAATATATGAGGAACATATCATTATAATAGAACAAGGATATATCAGAGCAGACAGAATGAAAAGGAAGAAAATCACAACTGAATCTTGGGTCCTACCTCAAGCAGCTGAGAAGTACAGTAGTTTATACAAACAGTATAACGCGACAAAACTTGTTCATACATGCATGATGGAAACTTCAATATAACACCGAGGCTTTCTGGTGAACAATCAGTGTGGCCTAATTGGAAAGATATTGACCTCATCATATATACTGAGTGTTCATATTATATATGTAATAAAAATATATCATAATGTCCCCTCACATACCTTGTGGTGAGATAACTTGTACAAAAATTCGGAAACCAAGGCACTGAAGGGTCACTTAGAAAGGAAACCTAATAAATTCATATTTAGGGCAAATTAGTGAATGGTCATTATCAGATATTTAATTAGTCAATGATATCAGTTTTGACTTAGGATAATTGATGCATTTTATAATGAAACTATATTTAAAGAACAACCTCCCTTTTTAGGTATAACATTTATTGGAGGTTTTTAAGACAAAAAACTCTATTGCTGATCACTACTACCATTCTGGCCCATAGCAATTAAATACTCTAATGAGTCCAGCTGTTTAATTGATTGACATAATGAAAGTGCTGATCTTTAAACCCAGACTCTAAAAGTGCTGGAAAGAATTATCAAAGAATAAACTTTTAATTGCATACTATCACAAAATCAAAAGAGATGTGAAAGTGAATATATCCAACCATTGAAAGCACTAAAGTGCAATATTGCAAATATACATGAATAAAATATACATAGTGACATTTACATATTTAAATAGAGCTTTGTTCAGAATGATGCCATATTCCCTCACCTTCTATATATCTGCAGTGGACGCTCAGGACCTGTGCAATGAAGCACCAGACTAGATATTACTCCTTATAAAGGGAAAGGTGATGATGTCATCACATATCCTATTTTGATTGGTGCACAAATAAAGGCTAATTATAGCCTGATTATTAATGGTATAAACTAACCAACCTATGAATTTTTTCCTCTTATCATTAGGATTGATTCACTATAATAATCCTCACCCTTATATCCACCCAATATAAGTAAAAGTTTAATTGTTATATGACCCACAATGCATTGCAGTGTGAGTCTCATTGAAAGCTGCTTTTGTGAATGACTGACAGTATTAGTAGCCAATCACTGTGTAATAGGGGCAGGTACTTTAGCCTCTGATATTAGAATAGATGTGTATATCTATAAATAAACATATTGTGAACACTTAAGAGACACTGCTGTGGGGAAAGTGCTTCCCGGAGGCACCCTCCACCACCTCTGATCGTTAAAACGAACGGTCCAGGATGCTGCACGCGTCCACTATAGCGGGACCTTATGCATTCCAGCGCCATCTTTGTTTTGCATTCCACCAGCCCCGTCCGGCGCTTCCCGTCATCTGACCTGATCACATATTATAGGCGGCCAATAAGGAGACTCTCTACCGATTACAGAAGCTAGAATACCGAACGACCGTTCAATAGATAGCCACTTGTACATACTTTAACCCCCGCTTGAATCAATCATTAGTGTCTCATCTGACAATAAATTCCATACCTATGGGCATACTTATTTCTATTCCATACATTAGAGGAGAAATGAGAGGTCAGAACCCATCATATCCCATATAGTGTACCTATATGAACTATACAGATAGCCTCAGGCCCTATTTAAAAACAGGACTAGGACCCTCGTATAGTTCACAACTCCTATGAGCCCGTTTTGTGGGAAATGCATATCCCACATACGTTTCCCATATAACGTAAAATTTAATTTGAATTGATTTATACTTCGACGGAACTACTAGTATACCCATCTTCTAAATAGTATTTGATTTAAATGGGTCGTGAATTCTTCCACTACCAGTGTAAAACCTTATAAACAGTCATGTTCAATATATTATTAAATTGTGCTACATGTGATCAATTGATGCCCATACACATACTTATAAGTGAAATCTCGTAGCTACTACACTAACGTGATATCATCTTTACCTCATAAATTAGTGATATATTATTACAACCCACACCCTTTACAACGCTATATATGAAATGATACTTTACTGTATATGAATCAACTCGTAAAAACTAGTGGTTGATTCAGATTAATTTAAAACTTTAAATATAGAACCTAAGGTTCTGTTATACTATACTATCACCTAATGTGCTATACGTGTTACTTGAATCCATATCAACTCTATACTATCCTCCCTACAGCTTGAAGTGATGTACAGTATACTGACACCCCTGTGAACAAAGCTCCATCTTTACAATAGTATAGTCATATAAACATAAATACACATACTGACAATTTATTAAATTACATCCTACTCTTATGGCCTAAAATACCTTCTTAGTTTGAACCGGGGGAAGGTATAAGCTAATAACTGAACCTGTCACTGAGCAAGCATAGTCAATACATCAAAGGAGGGTTTGTCTCCCTTAAAGGAAGACTGCCATGTCTATGCTCTCGTTCAATCCATTCGGAATGAGGATATTGAGGGTATGAATCCAGAAAGATTCCTTTTTAGTTAACTGTTTATCTCTATCACTGTCACAATCCTGACTGTAGGTTTCATATTTGGTGACTTACCCCTGCCATCTGTCCCGGATCCTGTGTCTTTTACTCACTGACTTAAACAGCTTGTCAGCACTATGAGTTTTCCTGAGTTCTCTGCCTGAAAGGTAATAGTTAATTAGTTCCACCTGTGGTGAGCTCTTGTGTGAGGCTGAATTCAGTAATCTGAAGTTTAGGCCTAAAAGCCAGCATCTTATCTTTTGCAGAAGTTCAGGCTTCAGTGTTCTCTCGGCCTGCTAGGCCTCATTCTACATCACAGCCTAGTCTAGAGTAGTCACATGACAGTGACTGTTCACCTGACCCAGAGTTGTCCAATCCTCTGCCAGCCTGAGACTCTCTGCATCACCTAATCCTACTCACCAATTATCAAGGACCAGGAAGTATAAGTCGGGAGGCTGAGTTGGAAACTGGGCCAGTTCCTCGTGTCACATACAGCTCTGTGTGAGTCTTAAAGCTGAGCTCCCTAAAGGTAACCTTTGTACTTAAGTTCCTGTGGAAACTCTGTTCCCTTGTTACCCTGTTTGGTTTACTTTTGTGTTGCCACTGATATTCACTATTTCCATGAGTCTCAATGTAAAGGCACAGCTGCAGTGGTTCATCTTAAAGGCACAGTACTGTATTCCATAGTCTCAACTGAAAACCACAGCTGCCATGTTTCATCTTTACTGCTGTTGCAGTTGTGATCTCCAGAGCTCCCGTAACCCTGTGGCCTCCGTGCCTCAGCACCACCGGGCCTCAGCACCTCCGGGCCTCAGCATCTCCGTGCCTCCAAGAACCTCCATGCCTCAGCACCTCCATGCCTCCAAGAACCTCCGTGCCTCAGCATCTCCGTGCCTCAGCACCTCCGTGCCTCAGTATCTCCGTGCCTCAGCATCTCCATGCCTCAGCACCTCCGTGCCTCCAATAACCTCCGTGCCTCAGCACCTCCGTGCCTCCAAGAACCTCCGTGCCTCCAAGAACCTCTGCGCCTCCGCACCTCCGTGCCTCCGCACCTCCGTGCCTCAGCACTTCCGTGCCTCCAAGCACCTCAGTGTCTCCAGGCACCTCAGTGCCTCCAAACACCTGTGTCTCCAGGCACTTCTGCACCTACAAGCACCTCAGTGCCTCCAAGCACCTCAGTGCCTCCAAACACCTCAGTGTCTCCAGGCACTTCTGCACCTCCAAGCACCTCAGTGCCTCCAAGCACCTCAGTGCCTCCAAGCACCCAGTGCTCACAAGTGTAGTTGGTGTCTCCAGCATCCGGTACTCCTTAATTCATTCCTCAGCACCTTTTCAAGTTCTGTCTTTCAGGAGACCTCCAGCATCCATACGTGCTTCCTGTCTGCCGACCAAATCCTGCATGAGGAAAACCTAGATTCGGCCATCTCTGCTGCGGTTCCTCTTCCCGGTCACCGGAAGAAACCCCGAGCCCACAACACTCCCAAACCAGGTCAGTGAAAGTATTCACATAGTCCTCCAGTCGCCCGCACAGACTTCACTAACACCGGGTTCACAAAACCACAGTCATGACAGTAGGAACTGGCCTCATGGACCCGGCCGAAAGTGTTTGTCTGACGCAGGACCTCCTAAGCAATATTGCAGGACGTTTGGAAGGTCTGGAGTCGACTCAGCATCAATTAGCACAGTGTCTGCAGCGGAATTCTTTCTCCAGAGATTCTCTGACCTTCTGCACTAAGACTCCTGACCAACTGCAGTTTTTCTACCAGATGTTATTACAGTTACAAGAACTTTTGTCTAGTATTCTTTCTGTGATGCCTGATCTCTTCAGGAATACTACCAACGTTGTTGATCCTGTTTTGTCCCATCCAGTTAATAGAGTCTCTTCCTCTGTGCAAGGAAAAGTTGTTCATTAGAGCTATCCACGGCCCAAACTCTCTGAAGCTGAACGTCAGCGGCGTAGGGAGCTACACCTCTGTCTTTACTGTGAAAATTCCAGTCACTTTGTTAAAGACTGCATTCTTCGTAAGCCAGGGAATGGTGACAAATCTCAGTATCACAGTGCTCATGTCTACAAGTCATCCACAGTAGCCGATCCTGCTACTGCTGATGGGGGTATCAAGATGGCTACTTTGAAATTGAGTCAAATTTATGACTGGGGTCCGGTGATTAAAAGACCTTATCCCAAGTTAGGTGTCCAGAGAAGAATGTTTAAGCCATTTAGAGTCACAGAGGAGTCCGTGTCTACAGCCCAAGGAGGGGCGTCTGTGTCTACAGCCCAAGGAGGGGCATCCGTGTCTACAGCCCACACAGCCCAATGAGGGGCGTCCGTGTCTTCAGCCCAAGGAGGAGCGTCCGTGTCTTCAGCCCAAGGAGGGGCGTCCGTGTCTTCAGCCCAAGGAGGGGAGTCCGTGTCTTCAGCCCAAGGAGGGGCGTCCGTGTCTTCAGCCCAAGGAGGGCGTCTTCAGCCCCAGTGAGGGGTTCAGAGGGTCCAGCCCCAGAGAGACTACAGAGCGCTGCCCAGCCAAAGAGTCTACAGAGTTCAGCGCAGCCCCGTGAAGTGGGGGTTCTTGCCTCAGCCCAGCCTCGTGAAGTGGGGGCTCTTGCCTCAGCCCAGCCCCGTGAAGTGGGGGCTCTTGCCTCAGCCCAGCCCCGTGAAGTAGGGGCTCTTGCCTCAGCCCAGCCCCGTGAAGTGGGGGCTCTTGCCTCAGCCCAGCCCCGTGAAGAGGGGGCTCTTGCCTCAGCCCAGCCCCGTGAAGAGGGGGCTCTTGCCTCAGCCCAGCCCCGTGAAGAGGGGGCTCTTGCCTCAGCCCAGCCCCGTGAAGAGGGGACTCCTGCCTCAGCCCAGCCCCGTGAAGAGGGGTTTTCTGCCGGTCCAGCAATACTCCAGGCCCTGCCTGGTCAGTCCGTCCCGGTTCCATCCGGTCCAGCAATACTCCAGGACCAGCCTGGTTAGTCTCCGTTGGCTCCAGCCAATTCGAGTATCCTCGGATTCAATCCAGTCCTACTCGTCCAGCCAAAGTTTTCTCCAGTCTCAGCCTCTAAGCTTTCGTCTGATGGTTTACCACCTATTTACTTTGATGGAGATTTATTGCAATATGCCGCTCTGGTTGAACAATTTCTGTCTCTGATGGAGTCTGATCCTTCAGGTGCAGTAACTCCTTCCAACATTACTCAATATCTGTTCCTGGCATTCAGAGGAAGAGCTTTGGAGTGGGCCAACATGCTTTTTGAGAGTAATGATCCTGTGTTCCATGACTTACAGACTTTTAGTAATGCTGTGGTTAAAGAATTTAGTCCTAAACCTTTGGAATCTGACTCGGTAAAAGAATCATGCTCTAAAGTGAATACAGAAGGAAGTTTGTGCTGTCCTCCCAGGGATAATCTAAGAATCTCCTTCCATAAGAATCCGACCATTAAGGTTGGTCATGTAGGAGTCTCTCCTAGCCCAATACTAAGTTCTCTGCCAAAGAATTCAAAGCTACAGTGCACTTCTTGGTCATTTTCAAACTGTGAATCTAAAGGAGATTCGTATTTTCCGTTAGACTTGGACTCGGACTCTGAATTTGATCCAGTTTATGATGCTACTCCTTTCCTGGGAGGTGCTGTTCCTTCCTGTTATGCTTCCACGCATGAAGAGGTTCCAGAATCACCAAAAAGCTCTACAGGTCTCTGTATGAAAAGTCCTTAATATAGGACAAGATTTAATTTAAGCCTCAGTGGAGTGCTAGCTTCGAAAGCACAATCTTCTCGCACTACAAAACGAGGAGAGGAACCTTCTACAGTTTATTCCTCAGTCCTTTCTGATGAAGGAAATTCCAGTCTTGTCTATGATGGATGGTCTACCTGTTCAGAAGATGAAGATCAGGAAGACTTCTAAACAATCCCGCTTAAGTTTTGTTTCTGGACTCTCTGGTTTCCACTTTTCAGAAGCTTTGTGTACAAGTTATTCATCAAGTTCCCCTAGGTTTCAAGTTGGGTGTTCGGAGTCCACCCTTGAAGAGGGGGATACTGTCACATTCCTGACTGTAGGTTTCATATTTGGTGACTTACCCCTGCCATCTGTCCTGGATCCTGTGTCTTTTACTCACTGACTTAAACAGCTTGTCAGCACTATGAGTTTTCCTGAGTTCTCTGCCTGAAAGGTAATAGTTAATTAGTTCCACCTGTGGTGAGCTCCTGTGTGAGGCTGAATTCAGTAATCTGAAGTTTAGGCCTAAAAGCCAGCATCTTATCTTTTGCAGAAGTTCAGGCTTCAGTGTTCTCTCGGCCTGCTAGGCCTCATTCTACATCACAGCCTAGTCTAGAGTAGTCACATGACAGTGACTGTTCACCTGACCCAGAGTTGTCCAATCCTCTGCCAGCCTGAGACTCTCTGCATCACCTAATCCTGTTCACCAATCATCAAGGACCAGGAAGTATAAGTCGGGAGGCTGAGTTGGAAACTGGGCCAGTTCCTCGTGTCACACACAGCTCTGTGTGAGTCTTAAAGCTGAGCTCCCTAAAGGTAACCTTTGTACTTAAGTTCCTGTGGAAACTCTGTTCCCTTGTTACCCTGTTTGGTTTACTTTTGTGTTGCCACTGATATTCACTATTTCCATGAGTCTTGATGTAAAGGCACAGCTGCAGTGGTTCATCTTAAAGGCACAGTACTGTATTCCATAGTCTCAACTGAAAACTACAGCTACCGTGTTTCATCTTTACTGCTGTTGTAGTTGTGATCTCCAGAGCTCCCGTATCCCTGTGGCCTCCATGCCTCAGCACCACCGTGCCTCAGCACCTCCGGGCCTCAGCACCTCCGGGCCTCAGCATCTCCGTGCCTCAGCACCTCCGTGCCTCCAAGAACCTTCGTGCCTCAGCACTTCCGTGCCTCCAAGAACCTCCGTGCCTCAGCACCTCTGTACCTCAGCACCTCAGTGCCTCAGCACCTCAGTGCCTCAGCATCTCCGTGCCTCAGCACCTCCGTGCCTCCAAGAACCTCCGTGCCTCTGCACTTCCGTGCCTCCAAGAACCTCCGTGCCTCAGCACCTCCGTGCCTCAGCATCTCCGTGCCTCAGCACCTCCGTGCCTCCAAGCACCTCAGTGTCTCCAGGCACCTCAGTGCCTCCAAACACCTCAGTGTCTCCAGGCACTTCTGCACCTACAAGCACCTCAGTGCCTCCAAGCACCTCAGTGCCTCCAAGCACCCAGTGCTCACAAGCGTAGTTGGTGTCTCCAGCATCCGGTACTCCTTAATTCATTCCTCAGCACCTTTTCAAGTTCTGTCTTTCAGGAGACCTCCAGCATCCATACGTGCTTCCTTTCTGCCGACCAAATCCTGCATGAGGAAAACCTAGATTCGGCCATCTCTGCTGCGGTTCCTCTTCCCGGTCACCGGAAGAAACCTCAAGCCCACAACACTCCCAAACCAGGTCAGTGAAAGTATTCACATAGTCCTCCAGTCGCCCGCACAGACTTCACTAACACCGGGTTCACAAAACCACAGTCATGACAATCACCTCCTCTCTTATCTTCCTGTATATGTTCAATCACTGTAAATGTCAAGCCCTGAACATGTGAATCATGTTTTTCCTGAAAGTGGCGGGGGAGGCTATGATTCTGAACTTTATTTCTAATATTCTGCAGGTGTTCCTGTATCCTTATTTTAAGGCTTCTCTTGGTTTTGCCTATATGATAACTTGCAACTACATTCGATCTTGTATACCACATTTGCCGCAATATCTGTCATCCTGAATCTTAAGTTTCCTAAAGTCTTCTTTTACTGGATCAAAGAAGAAATCAATATGATTCCCTCTAGACTCCACCGGATAATACCTGGAAGGAGGTGCTACTAGTGGTTTGCCTTTGGGCTCATGGGTTATTTTTGGCACGGGGTTTTCCAAGAAATGCCTTTTCAGGGTGAGACTTCATACGTATTTGTTCAAATCCACAAAGAGGTTAAAGTTATCGACATGTTGGTTGGGGGCAAACTTCAACCCTTTATTTAGTATTGATACCTGCGCGGTTGATAGTTCCTTTTGAGTAAGGTTGATGATTGATGACTTGATGTTTCTTGCAGGAGGTTGATCGCTCTTCGTTTTTTGTTTGGTGATCTTTCGTCCACCCCTTGTACCTCTTCTCCTGGGAGTAACTGTCTCTTTACACCCTGTGGGGAGTCCAGGCGGGTATGTAAACGTTCCTTTTCTTGAAGATGTGGTAAACCTGTCCTCTTTTTGTCTTCTAAAAAAAAAAACACCTTTGGGACGAGTGGATCTAAAATTTTCGCAATGGTTGTAATGTGTAAATCCCTGGTGTCTTCCTCTAGGGGATTGTTGAACTCTATAAGAAGGTTTCCTCCCATATCCGCGTCTGGGTGAATGATAAGAACTCCTTCTATTTTCATAATAGCCTCTCTGTTTAGAGCGGTATGTCGGAGCATATTCACGTTTTGGATAGAAAACCTCTTTGTTAGGATCATCCTCATATCTTCTCCAACCATTACGTACTTGGTAGTCTTTTTGGTCGGTTTTGTTACTCACATTCGTTCCCCAATCGTGTATTTTGCCACTATCATAAACGGACTTATCCCTTGCAGACTTTTTTTGTTTGCGTAGAATAATCTCCTTCTCTAGATCATCAAGTTTGCGTTGAAGATCTATCACATCTCTCTTGAATTCCTCGTCATCACTGAATTTGACCAGCATAGTTTCTAATTTATTAAGGTCTACCTCTAAAATTTCTAATTCTTTCTTTCTTTCGGTGACAATAAGATCTACCAACTTGGCTGCACTTTCATCCAAGATTCTATTCCAACTTTTTATAAAATCTCCATTTTGTGTTCCCATTATAGGAGTTTTGTTTAGCCTCAAGCCTCGGGGAACCCGTCCCACCTCTAAGTACTTCTCGAGTGTAATAAGATCGTACCAGCTTTTCAACTCTCTAGTAGCTAATTTTTCCATTTTATTTAAGAGGTGGTAATATTCCTCATTATCTTCCTCATCTGTCTGCTCAATATCACACATCCCTTCTACGAAAATAGTTTTGCATTTTTGATTCCTACTTTTACGATCGTTAAATAAAGGCATATTTAACCAGCTGCACTGGAGAGTAACTAACAAAAAAAGGGTACACCAAACAAATACTCTCCCTTTGCGCTAATTTGTAAAACCTATCACCCTGAATAAATACGTACGTAAACTATTTGGTATAGGCAGCCTGATTCAACTAAGTCCCCTGTTAGAAGGGACTGGAAATAAGGAATATACAACAATAGAAGAATTGGCGCCAGGGGGCCACATCAACTCCCACTATTCCAACTCCTAATTGGTTAATACTTTTTAAAAAAATAATAACATGTTCCATCATAAAACATTTATTAAAAACATATTCAAATTAATACAGAGGAGATATATTATTCCACACTTTAAGATGTATGACTCTTAGCGCTGAATACAAATGTTGAAGGATCACAACAATCTCCTCCTTCTCCTTATAGTTGGTTCGTAGATAGCTTCACAACACAGACAACCCAACGCGTTTCGTCTTATACAAAAGACTTCATCAGGGGTATCTCTACAATTGTAAAAAATCTTATCAGAACTAAAAATAATTGTTCCTTAATAAAAATGCATAATACATTCAATCAAAATATATGAGGAACATATCATTATAATAGAACAAGGATATATCAGAGCAGACAGAATGAAAAGGAAGAAAATTACAATTGAATCTTGGGTCCTACCTCAAGCAGCTGAGAAGTACAGTAGTTTATACAAACAGTATAATGCGACAAAACTTGTTCATACATGCATGATGGAAACTTCAATATAACACGAGGCTTTCTGATGATCTTCCTTTTCATTCTGCAGGCTCTGATATATCCTTGTTCTATTATAATGATATGTTCCTCATATATTTTGATTGAATGTATTATGCATTTTTATTAAGGAACAATTATTTTTAGTTCTGATAAGATTTTTTTACAATTGTAGAGATACCCCTGATGAAGTCTTTTGTATAAGACGAAACGCGTTGGGTTGTCTGTGTTGTAAAGCTATCTCCGAACCAACTATAAGGAGAAGGACGAGATTGTTGTGATCCTTCAACATTTGTATTCAGCGCTAAGAGTCATACATCTTAAAGTGTGGAATAATATATCTCCTCTGTATTAATTTGAATATGTTTTTAATAAATGTTTTATGATGGAACATGTTATTATTTTTTTTAAAAAGTATTAACCAATTAGGGGTTGGAATAGTGGGAGTTGATGCGACCCCCTGGCGACAATTCTTCTATTGTTGTATATTCCTTATTTCCAGTCCCTTCTAACAGGGGACTTAGTTGAATCAGGCTGCCTATACCAAATAGTTTACGTACGTATTTATTCAGGGTGATAGGTTTTACAAATTAGCGCAAACGGAGAGTATTTGTTTGATATATATAGGGCCGGTGATAGGGTGTTTGGCGCCTCCCTGCAAACTATAAATTTGCACCCTCCTTTCAATACTTGATAATGGGACAGCAAGCAACGAAGGCACGTGCCACAAGAAGGGGTGTGGTCTCATAAGGAAGGGGTCTGCCCAGACAATCGTACCCCCAATTTACATTACGGCACACAGTTGCACAGTCTTATTCACATTACGCCGCACACAGTACTCCTGATTCATATTATACCACATAGCAGTGTCACTTAGTCACTTTACAACACACAGTAGTGCCCCTTATTCAGGGCTTAAGGTAGACCTGGAGAGTTGGTGGAACTACATATTTGTGTTATAACCCCCATACTATCTAAAGGAACAGTGTGCTCCGAAGTCATGCGCTGCAAAAAAGGAGTCAAAAGGAAGGGACGTGGCCACACAATAGTACCCCCAATTCAAATTACACCACACAGTAGCACAATATTATTGTCATTACACTGCACGTAATGCTCCTATTTCATATTATGTCACACAGTACTGCCCCATATTCACGTTATGCTACACAGTTCCCATGATAGCAGTGCGCTTATACACAAAATAATGCCCACAGTATCAGTGACACCTATGCACCTAATAATGCCAACAGTATCAGTGCCACTTATACACCTAATAATGCCCACAGTATCAGTGGCACCTATACACCTAATAATGCCCACAGTATCAGTGGCACCTATACACCTAATAATGCCCACAGTATCAGTGCCACTTATACACACAATAATGGCCACAGCATCAGTGCCGCTTATACACCTAATAATGCCCACAGTATCAGTGCCACTTATACACACAATAATGCCCACAGTATCAGTGCCACTTATACACATAATAATGGCCACAGTATCAGTGCTTCTTATACACCTAATAATGCCCACAGTACCAGTGCCGATTATACACATAATAATGTCCACGATAGCAGTGTCGCCTATACACCTAATAATGCCCACAGTATCAGTGCCACTTATACACACAATAATGGCCACAGAATCAGTGCTGCTTATACATACAATAATGCCATACTTACTTTTGAAAAAGCATGTCAGGGAGATGTGGAAGTAACACCTATCAGTGCGGACGGGTACTGCTACACCTGAGAAGAGTGTCATAAAAATTACTTACATCCAAATGTAAATGAGCCCCAAAGTTAGTAAGATCTACTTGTTGAAGAAAAGACTTACTGTATATTTTGCAGAAATTGTTTGTGTATTGTGCTTTACAAGAGGTTCCATATACTGTAAGTGGCCATGAGAAACTTTATTTAAAATGCCATGTTGCCATAGGAATCATTGGGGGTCATTCCGAGTTGATCGCTCGCTGCTGATTTTCGCAGGTGAAAAAATGGCATTTCTGCGCATGCGTATGCCCCGCAATGCGCACGCGCGACGTACGGGTACAAAGCCCTTTGTGGTTGTGCTCAGGTTCTAGCGAAGTTTTTCTTCGCACTGGCGGCCGCTAGAAGATTGACAGGAAGGGGGCGTTATTGGGTGTCAACTGTCCGTTTTCAGGGAGTGTTTGCAAAAACGCAGGCGTGTCTGAAAAAAGGCAGGCGTGGCTGGGCGTTCGCTGGGCGGGTGTATGACGTCAAATCCGGACACGAATAGGTTGAAGTGATCGCAAGCGCTGAGTAGGTTCAGAGCTACTCAGAAACTGCACAAACTGTTTTTGCAGAGCTCTGCTGCACATGCCTTCGCACTTCTGCTAAGCTAAAATATACTCCCCAGTGGGCGGCGGCATAGCGTTTGCACGGCTGCTAAAACTAGCTAGCAAGCGATCAACTCGGAATGACCCCCTTTGTGTCTTATAACCAATGCAGGGAAATGGCACTGATATTCCCATTTGAATGTATGTATCTGTAATTTCCCCCCCACCAAGAATGTAACAGCTGCATAATGGGGTTAAGGTGCAATCAGGGAGATTGCTTGTCTATTCAGGGAGTCTACTGCAGAATGAGGGTGGGTAGGCAAGTATGAATAATGCCCACAGTATCAGTGCCGCTTATACACCAAAAAATGCCCACAGTAGCAGTGCCGTTATACACATGCCCGCCGTATCTGTGCTGCTTATACATATAATAAATCCCCCCCGTGTATCTATGTATGTATGTATGTATATATATATATATATATATATATGTGTGTATACATATATATATATATATATATATATATGTGTGTTTGTATATATATATGTGTGTTTGTGTATGTGTATATATATATATATATATATATATATACACACACACACACACACACATGCAATATATAGCTCTGATAAACAATGAAACTTGGAAGCACACACTTGCAGCAGGAGAATCCATTACAGTAGAAAACAAGGTTTTCAAATAGTTAAGGGCCCTATAAACTACAGCGATAATGCCGATTTCATCCGATTTCGGGCATTCGGCCAATATATCGGATTAAATCGGGCATTTTGCCGACGTTTCTGATCCGATCCGATGCGCGTTTCCGTGAGCATCGGATCGGATCCTCCAGATTGAATGTGCTGCACATTCAATTATGTCCGACCCCGCAGTCATGGCTGGGATCGCCCAAGATACACTGTATGCAAAAAGACAGCATACGATGTATCGTGGGTGATCCTGTCCCCCGGCAGGCTGCCGGGGGTGATCGCCCGTGACATGTCCGTCTGACATGTCACGGTAGTGTATGGGGCCCTTTAAACTCACTTTTGGCAGAGCCCTTAACACACTCACGCTCGTGCATCAGCATGTAGAGGCCAGGGGAAGGGCTCAGAAACCAGAGTACAGGGAGAACATAATGTCATAAATAATTTACCAGCAGGAACAGAAAGTGAAAGTGGCCAGCCTGTGCGGATGGGGTGAAACCCCTTCTACGTTCTCTGCTGGGAGGGGAAGGGAGGGGAGATTAGCGCCACCGGTGGACTGGACTCTGGAGCCTCATGCTGCCGGCACCACTGCCTATACAGTCTGATAGGCGCTGTGGCAGCCGGCAGCAGCAGCACACAGCAGCAGAGTCTCAGGCTCTGCTGAGCGGGTGGCACTGGCTCTGTGTGTGTGTGTGTGTGTGTGTGTGTGTGTGTGTGTGTGTGTGTGTGTGTGTGTGTATATATATATATATATAGATAAATACATACATACATACATACAGCAGGCACCATGCTACCCTCACACCCCTCACCTAAAATGTTGAACCTCTGAAGACATCAGTCCAGTGTGTAACCAAACCCCCTTAAAGCTCACACCTGGCCTCATCCGTAGCAGGATAGCTGCAACAAACAATTATAGGTCACTCAAGGCAGTTACAATTACATAGGGGGGCAACAGTGACCTAGAAAATACATGGGTGCCTAGGTAACTCCGTGGTAACAGATGAAGAACTCAGAAAGGAGAATACAGGAGATAGAATGTATCCAGAAAGGGAAAGGAGGTAGGAACCCCTATGAAGCTTTCAGCCCTTGTATCTGTAATTGGAGTGAGTGTCCAATGGGAGTCTCAGATAATTTCCTGAAAAATGTGCTGGGTGTCACAGGGCAGTTGGGAGTATGCACAGATAAAATACAGTCCAGCAGAGGTAGCGGCTAGGACAGGTCCCTGGCGACAGTGCAAGGACTGTCACTGATGAGGTACAGGTTTCCCTGCAGTCAGCCGTACCATGATGGTGGGTCTGCTACAGGGCAGCCATGTACAACAGTGGCGATGTGGAGGGGAAGCGGCTGTCCTCAGCAGTGATCACAACAGGTCCCACCTGGGAATAGGGTGCCAGAGCAGGTTTCAGTGGTCAGGTCACACTGCTGGCGGGCCCGGTAAAGGGAGGAGGAGTAGGTGGATTCAGGTCCCCAGGACACAGGCTTCAGGAAATGGACATTTGTAAATGGCAACTGGGCATATGCTAGTACCGTCACCTGGGTGTGTCATGGGAGTTACACACCAATCTGAGTCGTGCACTGTTTATGCGGTATCCCTTGCGCCCAACATAGGGTAGGTGTAAATGTTGATGATAGTAATAACTTCTGCATTTGCAGACAGTGCTGCAGGGTTTTGCACACACAAAGATGTGTATGGCACAGAATATTGCTGTAGAATTGCATTTGCATGCTCATCGCAATGTGTATGCAGCGTGGGTAGGCAAATGTGTATGCACTATGAGTAGGAATCAGGCCCATAGAGTGCCCCCTGATGCAAGGATCCAATCAACCCTGCCATATTTCTAACGGGGATCTTGACAGTTCTGAGACCAGCCGCTACCACATCAGAAAGAGCCTGCACAATACAGTTTGCATTAAGGTAACCTCTCCAGTCACCTTTAGCTCCAACGTCTGGACGGATGTGACAAAGGATAGGACCTTGCCTGGGATATAGACACATTCCCACATTTAATTTAATGTGATTTGAATTGGACATTGATATGCATCTACAGGTATTTGGGTCTAGATAGCCATGGACAATTCCTGATGAGCCATTGCCAGGCCTAAATGTAGTGATATTTAATTTTTATTGTGAATAATGTGTGTATTGAATGTTATACTGGTAAGAGAGCCTCTAAGGCGGCTAAATCTGATCTGGCACTGTAATGTGGTATAATAAGAACTGGATGGCACTATAATGTTACGTTTATGAACTAGACCACTGTAATGTGGCACAGTATGAACTTGCGGCACTATAGCATTACATATTATGAACAGGGGATACTAATGTGGAATTATATGACGGGGCACTGTGATGTGGCATAATATATACTTGGTTCACTGAAATGCACTGTATTAACTGTGTGGCATAATATGAGTTGGGTGCATTATAATGAGGCATAAAATTAACTGGGGCCACTACAATATGGCATAATATGAACTGAGTATGCTTTATTGTGACATAATATGTACTGGGAACATTGTAATGCTAACTGGGGGCACTCTGTGGCATAATGTGTAATGACAACATTACAGTGCTACTATGGGACATAAAATAAACTAGGGCACTACTATGGGGTGTAACAGTAATTAGGGAATTACTGTGGCGCATAAAATTAACAATTAACAACTGCTGCAGAGAGGTGTCTCTCTAGAAGCATTATGTAGGGACGTTTCAAAATATGTTGCAATGGGACCCAAATATGGGACCCGTGTATGTTCCAAAATGTTGTTATGGGACCAACAAAGTTCTGGCTACACCCCTAAGTCTACCATTTTATTCCACAAATATGGAGCTTATTCACAGATCTGATCTACATCCATCTCCTCACATGCTGGGGGCCACCCAGCACAGGACAAGGCCGCTCAGCATGTGTGAGGTTGCTTCCCGATGTGTCCACAATAATGTTGTCCCCTGGCTGCGCTATCAGGCGGTCTGACGCCATTTTTTTCCATAGCAGCTGCATGTGACATCCCAGTCTGCCCTCGTTCGGAATGTCCCACCTCCCCCAATGCTGCCATGTTGCCCCTCAATTTTCACAGCTGTCAATCACACTGCAGCCACATCCTTCCTTGATGTTGCCGCAATATGTAAGGTCATACATGAGCACAGTGGCCGGTGCCTGTGCACAGACCACCTGAATGTGGCCACTGCATGTGAACGTGCGGCTGCGTCCAGGTCTGAATAACCCCCTATATGTGCTTTCCAATTGAAATTAGTTGTTGAGCAAAAGAGCATTTTCAACGTAGTTTGAAACTTTTGCACTACCTAAACTACATGTGGGAGTAAATGGAATGAACAGTGGTTTGTCAAATTTGATGATTTTTGACAATTTTTGCAGCAGGATTTAAAGCAGCAATTTGTTTTAGGCGAAACCAGTCTGGATTTTCTTAAAAAAAATAAATAAATAAATAATTGCTGATTTGAATCCTGCAGCAAAAGTCACAGAAAAACTGTGAATTTGACAAATCGTTGTTCGTTATATTTCCTCCTTAATGTGGCAAAAACACCTCTTCCATTTACAGACACAATTTAGCTGTGTTTTCTTCAGTGCATCAAGTTTTTGAAATAATTTTTCTTTTTTTCATTCACTAGAGGCCTCCCATGGCCTAGAGCCTAAGGCAGCCAGTTACCTCACTGCTTTACCCTTTTACCAGCCTTCAGCTGTGCTTAAGATTTCAATAGAAAAACCTGGACGAAATCAATGTTATCTCCTTGATAAGTGAATAATACATATTAATTGTATTCAAAATTAGCTTTCCAATGTAGCTAAAAAGGTTTTTATATATTTAAAAAATGTATCAACAAGTGCATTTTTCCCCATGTTTTGATAAATATGCCTTTTCAAGTTTCATGGTACCATGGCCCCATTTTTGTAACTATATCATTATTTTTTAGTTGTAGTAAGGCAGAAACAGATCTAAAATATATACAAAATGTTTTGTATATACAAAGAAATTGTTACCACATACAGTACCTCAGTTAGGGGCTCAGTTATCAATGATCCTGATCCTGTGCGATATTAGCGCCCAGGATCGCTTTGCAGAATAGGAACCCATGAATGTATCACCAGGCACAAGCAGGAACAGGTGCACCGGAAGAAGCTCCACCCTGCAATGTGCAGAGTGTGGTGCCAGGGCTGCTGCACCATGCACAGCAGCCATTTACGGCGGAGGGTTCCTGGGGAACACTGCTGGAACTACAGCCACGATCTGTAGGCTACAACGGACTACCACAATCTAATATTGGTAATTCGGGCTTTGCGTTTTGGATATTGGTAAATCTGACAGTATTGCATTCCCCATCAGGCTTGGACTGGCCCACAGGGGTACAGGGGAAACCACCGGTGGGCCCTACTGCCTGGGGGCCCACCTCTTGCTTTAAGGATCAGGTTCCAGACTGTGCACTTGAATTATACATTATACATATGTTACCTTATACTGGAAAATGGTGTATTTTCTACAGTGCATTGCTGTTATTAATGTTATTAATCTGGGGGGTCATTCCGAGTTGTTCGCTCGCAAGCGTATTTTAGCAGATTTGCTCATGCTAAGCCGCCGCCTACTGGGAGTGAATCTTAGCATCTTAAAATTGCGAACGATGTATTCGCAATATTGCGATTACACACCTCGTAGCAGTTTCTGAGTAGCTCCAGACTTACTCGGCATCTGCGATCAGTTCAGTGCTTGTCGTTCCTGGTTTGACGTCACAAACACACCCAGCGTTCGCCCAGACACTCCCCCGTTTCTCCGGCCACTCCTGCGTTTTTTCCGGAAACGGTAGCGTTTTTTCCCACGCCCATAAAACGGCCTGTTTCCGCCCAGTAACACCCATTTCCTGTCAATCACATTACGATCGCCAGAACGATGAAAAAGCCGTGAGTAAAATTCCTAACTGCATAGCAAATTTACTTGGCGCAGTCGCAGTGCGGACATTGCGTATGCGCATTAAGCGGAAAATCGCTGCAATGCGAAGATTTTTACCGAGCGAACAACTCGGAATGACCCCCCTGGTACATTATCAGGCATGCAGCAGCTAAATTTACTGTATATATTATATTTATGAAGGGGCCCAGACGTTGCACTCTCTAATGGTTAGTCAAACCAATGTCTCTCTAATGGTTAGTCAAAACCAACACCCCCTCCGCAGACTGACCACACCCCTAACATAGGCCCCTACCACTGCATTCCCCCGGTGGGCCCTACATGCCCCAGTCAGACACTGTTCCCTATAGAAACCTGTAGGGGATGCGGCTGTCGGGGGGAATGGAGGGATTGCAGCAGGTATTGGAGATATCTGCTGCGATCCTGTCTTCATACATTCAGGGGATACTTAATAATTGCGGCTAACCCCTGAAAACGGGTGTTTTGGGGGAAATAGCCACAAATATTGTTTAATAAATGGGCTCCTTAATGTTTTTAGTGCAGTTGGGAATATTCTGTATAATTTGTGGACCCATTAAATTCTCTCTGTCAGTTTGCATACAGTCCTTACAGTCACTGCTGCAGATCTCAAAACACTTCTGATTGTGATAAATCTGAGCACAGAAATGCAAGCAGCCCCTGATAATCCGTAAATCTGACAGGATTACTGTGTGCTCGGCAGGCAGAATGATCCACAGACTGCTCATCTCTATCCCCTAGACAGTGTGCACCCGGCACATTCACTGCTCCTTGCACATTCATGGTACTTTCCTCATTGCATGCTCCCTGCAACACACACACTGCTTCATTCACACACACTACATAGCACCCTACACTATGCATCTTCCTGCAACACACACACTGCTTCATTCACACACACTACATACCACCCTACACTATGCACCTTCCTGCAACACACACACTGCTTCATTCACACACACTACATAGCACCCTACACTATGCACCTTCCTGCAACTCACACACTGCTTCATTCACACACACTACATAGCACCCTACACTATGCACCTTCCTGCAACACACACACTGCTTCATTCACACACACTACATACCACCCTACACTATGCATCTTCCTGCAACACACACACTGCTTCATTCACACACACTACATACCACCCTACACTATGCACCTTCCTGCAACACACACACTGCTTCATTCACACACACTACATAGCACCCTACACTATGCACCTTCCTGCAACTCACACACTGCTTCATTCACACACACTACATAGCACCCTACACTATGCACCTTCCTGCAACACACACACTGCTTCATTCACACACACTACATAGCACCCTACACTATGCACCTTCCTGCAACTCACACACTGCTTCATTCACACACACTACATACCACCCTACACTATGCACCTTCCTGCAACACACACACTGCTTCATTCACACACACTACATAGCACCCTACACTATGCATCTTCCTGCAACACACACACTGCTTCATTCACACACACTACATAGCACCCTACACTATGCATCTTCCTGCAACACACACACTGCTTCATTCACACACACTACATAGCACCCTACACTATGCATCTTCCTGCAACTCACACACTGCTTCATTCACACACACTACATACCACCCTACACTATGCACCTTCCTGCAACTCACACACTGCTTCATTCACACACACTACATACCACCCTACACTATGCATCTTCCTGCAACACACACACTGCTTCATTCACACACACTACATAGCACCCTACACTATGCATCTTCCTGCAACTCACACACTGCTTCATTCACACACACTACATAGCACCCTACACTATGCACCTTCCTGCAATACACACTGCTTCATTCACACACACTACATAGCACCCTACACTATGCACCTTCCTGCAACTCACACACTGCTTCATTCACACACACTACATAGCACCCTACACTATGCATCTTCCTGCAATACACACACTGCTTCATTCACACACACTACATAGCACCCTACACTATGCATCTTCCTGTAACTCACACACTGCTTCATTCACACACACTACATAGCACCCTACACTATGCACCTTCCTGCAATACACACTGCTTCATTCACACACACTACATAGCACCCTACACTATGCACCTTCCTGCAACTCACACACTGCTTCATTCACACACACTACATAGCACCCTACACTATGCACCTTCCTGCAACTCACACACTGCTTCATTCACACACACTACATACCACCCTACACTATGCATCTTCCTGCAACACACACACTGCTTCATTCACACACACTACATAGCACCCTACACTATGCATCTTCCTGCAACTCACACACTGCTTCATTCACACACACTACATAGCACCCTACACTATGCATCTTCCTGCAATACACACTGCTTCATTCACACACACTACATAGCACCCTACACTATGCACCTTCCTGCAACTCACACACTGCTTCATTCACACACTACATAGCACCCTACACTATGCATCTTCCTGCAATACACACTGCTTCATTCACACACACTACATAGCACCCTACACTATGCACCTTCCTGCAACTCACACACTGCTTCATTCACACACACTACATAGCACCCTACACTATGCACCTTCCTGCAACACACACACTGCTTCATTCACACACACTACATACCACCCTACACCATGCATCTTCCTGCAACTCACACACTGCTTCATTCACACACACTACATAGCACCCTACACTATGCATCTTCCTGCAACACACACACTGCTTCATTCACACACACTACATAGCACCCTACACTATGCATCTTCCTGCAATACACACTGCTTCATTCACACACACTACATAGCACCCTACACTATGCACCTTCCTGCAACTCACACACTGCTTCATTCACACACACTACATAGCACCCTACACTATGCACCTTCCTGCAACACACACACTGCTTCATTCACACACACTACATACCACCCTACACCATGCATCTTCCTGCAACTCACACACTGCTTCATTCACACACACTACATAGCACCCTACACTATGCATCTTCCTGCAACTCACACACTGCTTCATTCACACACACTACATACCACCCTACACTGCATGTTCCTGCAACTCACACACTGCTTCATTCACACACACTACATACCACCCTACACTGCATGTTCCTGCAACTCACACACTGCTTCATTCACACACACTACATACCACCCTACACTATGCATCTTCCTGCAACTCACACACTGCTTCATTCACACACACACACACACACACACACACACACACACACACACACACACACACACACACACACACACACTACATAGCACCCTACACTATGCATCTTCCTGCAACACACACACTGCTTTATTCACACACACTACATACCACCCTACACTGCATGTTCCTGCAACTCACACACTGCTTCATTCACACACACACTACATACCACCCTACACTGCATGTTCCTGCAACTCACACACTGCTTCATTCACACACACTACATACCACCCTACACTATGCATCTTCCTGCAACTCACACACTGCTTCATTCACACACACTACATAGCACCCTACACTGCATGTTCCTGCAACTCACACACTGCTTCATTCACACACACTACATACCACCCTACACTGCATGTTCCTGCAACTCACACACTGCTTCATTCACACACACTACATACCACCCTACACTATGCATCTTCCTGCAACTCACACACTGCTTCATTCACACACACACACTACATAGCACCCTACACTATGCATCTTCCTGCAACACACACACTGCTTTATTCACACACACTAAATACCACCCTACACTGCATGTTCCTGCAACTCACACACTGCTTCATTCACACACACACACTACATACCACCCTACACTGCATGTTCCTGCAACTCACACACTGCTTCATTCACACACACTACATAGCACCCTACACTATGCATATTCCTGCA